>NC_090894.1:26755007-26762507 GCF_036669925.1 Montipora capricornis
TCACGGAATCAATGAAGGCCTCTCATTCCTTTAATTTATTCACAAATTCGTGTTACCATATTTCCACCAATGGCAAAGTTCCTCCACACCGGAATAAAAACTAACAACACTCACAATTCCTCTATTCGCTCTGACGAAGGGCTAACGCTCGAAAAGTCAGCTTTCCAAATCATTTACGGTGGTAATATGACCTTTATCAACCCCTTTGATAAAACCAAATTTTCCTGCTTCGCTCTCCCACCCACGTAGCACCACAGTTTCTTTAGAAACTAGTAATTTGTTTCTTGGGATATGGCTAGGAAACAAAGTTGCTGAGGCTCGAACAAGAGTAGTGAATGGGTTTCCTCGAGGTCCCACCCTTGGTCCCACCAACGACTCCAATATTGGTGACGTCATCTAGCATCCAGGAATGGTTATGGCCGGGAATTGATATTAAAGTTCTACCAAATATTTTTTAAGTTACAATCAAACGGCTAACGTTTATCTAGTGTTTGAAGCACTAATTGAAGTGAGAACCTCTGTTGACATAAAACTTCTGGGGTGGGGGTAGGGGTGAGGGGTACGGGGTGAAGGGTACCGTTGCTATAAACAACCCAAACAACCAAACGTAACCCAAACCTAGCATTTTTGTAAAGGTTTGGGTTGTTTCAGCCATAGTACCCCTCACACCCTACCCTAACCCCTCACCCTTACTCCCTAGCACCCACTCCCGGAATAGACTTGCCGACCTCAGTGGGCTAGAGGTTAAACCGCGAAAACAAAATAAATGTGAATTGGCGTTGTAAACCGACGTCATGGTGTCATGTTTTAAACTCATTTTTCTCCCGTGACAAATTTTCGCCTGCCGATACAACCCATGAAATTACCTCGCCTTGTACCTTTATTGCAAGTCATCTGACTTCATGTGTTAGGCCTTACTTTACTATCGAAAGCAGGCTTTTCATAGTTCCTCGCCAGTTTGTAGGGAAAAAAGTTCAAAACTCAAGGCTCCATGATCTGAACAGGACCCGGTTGTTCGAAAGCTGATTAAGTTAATCCAGGATTAGCGTAAAGTTTTGTTTCACCTTTTCAACTTTTTGGTGAAAATTTCTTTTGCTTATTTTTGTTTTTCGAGATTGACTTCTTCTATTGTGACGTTTTGCCGAATATCAGCGTTGAACAGCATTTGGGAGAAAAGAAATAAACTCCTTGGTTAACTTTTAATTTCGGATTGGCGTTGATCCGCTTTTGAACATCTGGGGCCAGTTGTTCAAAAGCCGGTTAACGCTAATCTTAGGTTAAAAATTAACAAAGGAGTTTTATTCTCTACTCCCAAATGCGGTTCAAGGCTGATATTCGGTAAAACTTTACATTAGAAGAAGTCAATCTTGAAAAACAAAACAAATAAGCGAAGGAAACTTTCACCAAAGCGTTGAAAACATGAAACAAAAGTTTACGCTAATCCTGTGTAAGCTAATCAGCTTTCGAAAAACCGGGACCTGGGCCCTGCAGTCCACTATCCCAACTCTCGTTTTCTTCAACCAAAGCGTTTCAGATCCAGATCTCTCTCCGCCATCTTGCCATCAGATTTTCGGAGAAAATGTCGACATGACTTCTGTAACTTCTATACCATCGGCGATTTTCTTGATCGCAGTTGCACTTGCATTTTTGGTGTGCTTCTCGTTAACAACAGTTTCCGTTTACTTGGTCTTCGTTCGTTGGAAGTACAGGCATCTTCCCGGACCCAAGAGGGAAAGCTTTATTTCGGGTAACATCCCTTTGATTATCAGAAACCGAGAAAAGGGCAAAATATTTCACCAAATGATCCTAGAATTTCACAGCACCTACGGGCCCATAGTTTTAATGTGGGCATACCACCGACCCGTTATTTTTGTAGCTGGTCCAGAGCTGACCAAAAAATGTCTCGTCACTCTAAATCTACCAAAATCTCGACTAGCTTATAGAAATGTCTCCTACCCGTTCGGTCAAAGAGTGGGTGGAAATGGATTAGTAACTGTATCGGATCACCATTTGTGGAAGAAGCACAGGTCCGTCATAAACCCAGCATTTCACCGCCGCTATTTGATGAACCTGATGGCTGCATTCAACAGTAGCTGTGACTTGTTTCTGAACAAAATAATGGACTTGCCGACGGCAAAACTGTGGTGAACATGGCAGAGGAATTTGCTAGAGTAACATTGGATGTCATCGGAAAGGTAGGGAGAGAACATTTGGAGAACACTAACGTAAGCGAGATTCTGGAACACCCTCTCACTTATTTGCATAGGAATCGCTTGTATTGTTGTGTTGTTCTGACTCTGATTAAAGTGCTTTTTGTCCACATGTTAAAATCAGTTAAAGTAATGCGCCGATCAAATCCAAACTTCAACATCTCCCCCCCGGGCAAAGCCCGGGCATTTGAACTTTTGAAGATTGGATCCCCCTCGGGCCAAACTGGTGTTCAAATGCCCTACCCTATCGTCTGTCATACCCTACTAAAGAACAATCATCGTCGGCTCCTGCTGTCTTTAATAAAGACCTTTTGAAGACCTTTTTTGTAAGCCAATCGCTCACAAATGCTACATCTCTTCCTTTAAACTCTTCCATTGCGTCCAAACATGTGTTTTATAGCTGTTAGCAACTTTGGCACTCGAAAAACAAAAATTCATTTGAAACCTGACACTTCCTGTTCAATTTCCCCACCCCATGCAGGCAAAAGTCAAATTCCCCACTCCCCAGGCACAGAAGATAGTCAAATGCCCGGGGTTTGCCTGTGGAAGGGGGGATGTTGAAGTTTTGATTTGATCAGCGCATAAGCGCTATTTCCGATTTATTGAATTGAACTTAAACTGAATGGAAGAGTGTTGTTTGTCATTTGTCGCGGCACTGAATGGGCTTCCCTCAATAATTTTTCCCTTGATGTGATAAACATTTAATCACAATTTGCCCTTGTGCAATTAAGGATAAGAATAATTTCACTTGTATTTTCTAAATTTTCCAAATTGATCTCGTCACTTTGCGACTTGGGAATTTTGTGAAAACTTTGAAAATATGTGTGAAATTAATCTTCAATTGCCCTCAGGCTCATGTGATTAGATAAACTTAGTGCTGCCCCTAAAGAGTGGAATTCTCTAACAGCGGACATTAAAAATGTCACATCATTTTAGTCATTCAAAATCCACCTTAGAACTCACTTATACGGGAAAGCTTTTCACTGATTGTCACTATTATTATAATACTATTATCATGTTAATGTTTATCACTATTAGTATTGCATTTACTGCAAATAATATATACCATTAGTATAATGTTTAGATGTTTTCCACATCTTGTGGAAAGTGCTGTGTCTCTAAGCAGGGGGAAGTTGCTGAGACTTGAGTTGAAAAGACTCAGAAAAACACCAGAGAACTAGAGAGAATCGCATAATAATAATAATAATAATAATAATAATAATAATAATGATATTATTAATAATAATAATAATAATAATAGTGATAATAATAATAGTAATAATGGAGCATCTCAAAAAACAGAATCTTCAACACGCAGTTATGCCTGCTTAGAGCAAATACCTCCACAGGCATAATTGATTCTGTTTCTTGAGATGCTCCATGATCTAGAACTCGTAGACACTGTACCACCTTGGTACTCCCTGATTGAGCCAAAACCTATCTACGAAAGCCCAGATGCACAAGCCTTTTGGGATGTCTCGCTGTACGCAGACCACATGGTAGTGAGAGCCATAGATGCTAGGGTTGTGGACCACAAGCGGAACATTGTCACCATCTTAGAGATGAGTTTTCCATGGGTGGACAATAGAGCTGCAAAAGACCAGGATAAGACAGAGAAGTATGCCCCCTTGCGGCTGGAACTAAAACAACAGTTCAAAGGATACTGCATAAACCAGCACAACATCATTCTAGATGCACTGGGAGGATACTCCAAAGGACTCGAGAGAACTGTTAGGGTTTTAGTGGGAAGGAACAGTAAAGAAGTCTTGATAAAGATGCAGAAGTCCGTGTTAGCTTCAAGTTTACACATTGCCCGCCACTTCAAAATAATGACATAAGATAAGACACTAGTAGAGCATTTTCAGATAAGCATTTTTTTCCTTCAAGCTCTACTTAGAAGACATTTTAATGTATTAGTTTCTATGATAAGTTTTTATTTTAATTTTCTTATTTCCCATTGGCCTTTAGGTTACGCAACAGCGCCCTACTGTGCTTTAGCTATCGTTTAGCGTACATACGTTTGCACTGCTATAATATAATAATAATATAATAATAATAATAATAATAATAATAATAATAATAATAATAATAATAATAATAATAATAATAGTTGTTATAATTACAATACAATACAATACAAAACATACTTAATTGACCGCTCCCCATAGGGGCTTTTCAGGGCCAATGAAACAATCAACGAAACAACAGAACACAACAACTACAACTGTTAAGAATTCCAACTGGCCGGAGGCAAACCAGTTGGCTATTTACAAGTGCTGCTGGGAAGTTGAACCAGGGACTACCAGGGAACAAATTCAGCAAGTGGTCAGAGCGGGTCTTGAACCCGGGATCTCCGGATCTCAAGGCAAGCGCCCTAACCACTGGGCCACACTGCCTCCTGCAAATAGTTATTAGTAATAATTAATTTTTTTTTTACTCTGAGTTGACCTGCAATTGGCAATGGCACTGTGGCCCAGTGGTTACGGTGCACGCCTTAATTGACATCTGGAGATCCTGGGTTGAAAACCCATTCTGGGTCCCATTTCTCAAAGTCCAGGAACTTTTTGGGCCTTTTCTGGGTGTCACAATTCTCTCTGTATGTTATGAACAGAGGGATTTCATGTCTTCAAACTTCACAATCATTTTGCTTTTTGTGATTTTGAAAACTTGTCAAAAGAAGTGCTTGTCCAAACAAGTGAATGGCACTTTCGTAAATTGTTTCTCAGGACGATACGTTTTTAGGATGTTCGAGAAACAGGCCCCAGGCCAGTATTTGATCATGGTAGTCCCTGTTTCAACGTCTCAGTTGCACTTGTAAATAACCTAGTTTCCCCCAGCCAGTTGGGATTCTTAATGTTCAGTTCTTGTTGTTGCTGTTGCTGTTCTGGTTCCAGTTGTTCAAAGATCAGATAACTTTATCCAGTGGATAAGTCACTACATGTATATACTCTACGTTAAACATTGGCAGGGGTTTTCGTACACACCTTTACTCAAATATGCCTAGAGAAAGCATAATTATTTACGATTATGCGAGCAAATACAAAAATCATTGCACAGATGGTCCGAAACTGTTGTATCCATGAGGTAAAGTTATCTGTGTGACCTGTCTGACAAGTGGGCCCTGTTCTGTTGTTTCCTTGATTTTGTTTCATTGGCCCTGAAAAGCCCCTATGGGGAGTGGTCAGTTAAGTATGTATGTAATTGGAGTGATTAACCCATTGACTCCTGGAGTTCCCCATTGACAAGTAAAATCGTCTGGGGTTAGACAGAGTAAAATAAGTATGGCCGGTTTAGGCCAGTTCAGGGATGACAGGGTTAAAGAGGGTTGAGTTTGCTCTTGAAGAATTATTTTTATTTTGTGCAGACCACTTTCCAGCAATAAGAAATGGGGGTCACCTGGTTCATTTCTAAGATGTAAGCATTTACAGAGAAAGTGTAGGAAGGCTTTTTTTTGTTTCAGTCTATGGTGACCTACTATGTCATTATAATCTGTTCTTCTTGTTAAGCATTAATTGGTGTTTCATAGGATATATTAACAATATTATTGCCATTACGTGCAAGAATCATAGACTCTTGAAGTTCTTGAAAGTGGTTTCAGAGCCACCTTAAGTAATAAACCGTAATTGCTAGAGGTAGATCAGTGGGCTATGTGGAGTTGATCACATTTCTACTCCTTTCAACAAAATTTGCCACTGTCAGAGGGAGTGAAGGGAAACTGGTGAAAGCATGTGAAGACTAAGGTCAGAGTGGAGGTGGTGCCCATGCCCATACCCCAACAAGGTGGCCTCAATTTTCCCTGGGCACTATGAAAAAGATTTTTCTTGACAAGTGCCCATGCCCACAGGAACACTGAAAGGGGCCTTCTTTGCACAATACAGGGAGATTATGGAGATATGCTGAAAGTCTTCTGTCTTGGCCATATTGTTTCATGTCTGCCTCAAATTTACTTTGTCTGAGTCACACTATGAGTATGCTTATAACTTCGGTTTAATCAAACATTGTGATACATTTTCCTGTTCACCAGGTTGCCTTTAATGTTGATGTTGATGTTATAAGAGATGCAAGCAGCTTATTCCCGTCTGCAATTTCCAACGTTCTTGAAGGAATCCAAGTTAGTTTTCGAAGTCCGTTTTGGCGAGTGGATTTTACTCAATTTCCATTTCAGAGAAGTGTGACCCAAGCAGCTGAATACCTTCGTAATTATGCCACAAAGGTGATCAAGGAGCGACAGAAGGCTATTTCAAATGGGGATGATTTTCCGCGAGACATTTTGTCACACATCTTAAGTGTTGCACAAGCAGAGCCTACCTTAACTTTGGAACACCTCGTTGACGAGTTTCTAACCTTCTTCATAGCAGGTCAGGTAGTTTCCGTAAAGATGGGTTCAGTGATTCCTGTAATTCAATAGAATCTTAATGAAACTTTGACTCACAGGGTTAATATATTTCTTGAATCATGCCTTCATGACACTTGATATTCTAAATCATCAGTTTTTTCCCCTGGGCGAGATTCGAACCATGCGGCTGAGTTTGTGTTAAAAACAACATTTAGGGAGATGTTGCAGTCACAGGAAAGAGTGATGAAACCCAATTTACAAAAATAAATAAATAAATAAATAAATATATATATATATATATATATATATATATATATATATATATATATATATATATATATATATATATATAATAAAGACAATGGGCAAAATAATAACAAAGTAAAACAAAGTATTGAACCTGTTGCAAATTTTCAGAACCAAATTTGCCATTTAATGCCATTCTGTGAAACATTGCGTGACCACTGTGACTGCACAGGGTAAAGGCTCCTCTAAGAAACTCAATCAATCATTCAATCAGTCTGTCTGTTTTTTTGTTTGTTTGTCATTTATTTGTTTGAGCAGATTGAAGTTCTTGCAGCTATTCAGCTAAAGGTGGACCTGCTATACCCACCCACCCATACGCTCACAAAGCACAGCCATAACATCAGGAACTTCATCCCCTACTCTTCTCGAATAGTGTGTGGGTTCTTTAACGTCCCACGGGGAACTAATGAACATCGAAAATATTTGTGAGACCGGGCCTACGGTTTACAGTCCTTATCCGAGAAGACTTGAAAGTCTAATCATTTGCGGATGTAATTACAAAGGCGGCACTTTCTCCTCAGTTATTTTAAGATCCTAAGTGTTGGTCCGGCCGGAATCGAACTCACGACCTCCCGCAGGGCAGGCCGGTGCTCAACCAAGTGAGCCATCGGCGCGCTGTGTCCGCCCGCCCGCCTTCCATCAATCAAC
>NC_090894.1:26767507-26772507 GCF_036669925.1 Montipora capricornis
TGTGTGTGTACGCGGCTGAATTAATATGCAGCACTGGAGTTTCGGGCTTTCAGATTTTTAAACTCGTGTTTTGCATATATAATAAGTTGCGTTTACACGCTGAAATTTTAAGCTAGTGAGTCAATGACGTCATTTTTCCCTAGATCCAACCGTCTGAGGTCCAATTGGTCAGTTTTGAACGTGAGTAATGGCGGACCGTGAAATCTAAACGTTACATTCAAAGTAAAAGACGCACCGTCGGCTTCCATTGATACCAGTTTCGTAACTGAAGGAACTACCGACGTTAAGTAAATTGACTTTACTTTATTTTACTTTACTTTACTTTACTTTAATTTACTTTAATTTACTTTAATTTACTTTACTTTACTTTACTTTGCTGTATTGTACTGTACTGTACTTTACTTTAGTTTACTTTACTTTACTTTACTTTCCTCTCCTCTCCTCTCCTCTCCTCTCCTCTACTCTCCTCTCCTCTCCTCTCCTCTCCTCTCCTCTCCTCTACTCTACTCTACTCTCCTCTACTCTACTCTACTCTCCTCTACTCTACTCTACTCTACTCTACTCTACTCTACTCTACTCTACCCTACCCTACCCTACCCTACCCTACCCTACCCTACCTACCCTACCCTACCCTACCCTACCCTACCCTACCCTACCCTACCCTACCCTACTCTACTCTACTCTACTCTACTCTACTCTACTCTACTCTACTCTACTCTACTCTACTCTACTCTACTCACCGAAATGCAGGAATTCATCGAAAGGAAGAAAATTAGCCTGGCTTTAATTTCGTAGCGGAAACGTGGCCAAAATCTGCTGTGGAACACTGTTGTGGATATTCCTGGCTTTTCCATTTTACGGAGGGACCGGACATCTAACGCACATGGCGGTGTTTGTTACTTTCGATTTAAAAAGCTTCAGGAGTTATCGTGTTGTAAAGATCATGAAATCCTATGGGTGCATTTGCGACCAAACCGCCTCCCGAGAGGTTTTACGTCCCTTATCGCGGCCGTTATTTACGCTCATCACTGGACCAAAGACGAAAACGACTCTATGCGTGATCACCTATTTCAATATCTCTCGCTGGCTGAATCACGATACGCTAATTGCGCATTCATCGTAGCGGGGGATTTTAATCGCCATAACTTGTTGTTCTAGGTTTATTGAGGGACAGAATGTAATTTCGGCTAAGATCATGCATAAGAAGAAGACGGGAGAGAAAACGTGTTGTTCTAGGTTTATTGAGGGACAGAATGTAATTTCGGCTAAGATCATGCATAAGAAGAAGACGGGAGAGAAAACGTGTTTTTCATATGAGCAGAAAAACCCCTTTTTTTTTTCCAAAAAAACAAAAAAAAAAAAAACAAAAACAAACTTTTGTAAAGTAAAATGAGGAAATTTTGAATGTGCTTATTGCATAGAGATGTAGAGTTTGACTCAAGAGGACAAGTGATCTGCAAATATAAATTTCGTTATTCTCTTATTTACATTATACCGTTTCTTTGACACAACGAAATGAAAGCACAACTTTCTCGCGAAAATTTCTATGATAAAAACTTGTTCAGAAATCCAAACTCTACGTTAACAGCACACACTAGGCCTACTCCTGAGTATCTGGCTGGAAATATTTCCTCTGGCCGCGCTTCAGCCGTTCGATGAGGGCTAGTCTGGTGCTTCTTAAGTTGCCTCGCACATGCCCAAAACGAATTCTAGGTAATTTTGCCATTCCATGACAAGAGAAGACTCCCGATTCTCATTTTATATATATTTTTCATAAGTGTCGGGCCACCCAGTCCTACGAGCAAAATACCGCATCGATTAAAGGTTTTAGCCTTCAGAACTGGCCCAAATTGTATCGGTAGGTCCTGGAATAGACACCTTTACTCGTGAACCGCCATGTTAACAACAGAGCATTTTAGGCGTCCCAGTCTTCATGAAATTATCTCTCACCTCTGTCTCGAGAAGACCAGACACGCACGGTTCTTTCGTTACGTTTATGCCTTTAGAATCTTGAACTGAAATGTCAATTTCTGATAAAGACCAGCATGTTCATTTTTTTGGTAGACTAGGTATCGGAGAGCCACAGAACATTTACGCATGCGCTGACGGAATGTTTGAACAAGAGAGAAAAACGCAGTACCTCCAAACATGGCGCTGGAGCGTCGTAGCAAACGAGTGATCCCGTGATTTCGGCCCGTGCGATGGCTTTTGGACGCAGTTTGCCCTTCGCTGCTTTCTGCTACCGACCTCGCCTCCCGGTACGGCATTGAGGGAGAGATATGTCGGCCCCTAAACCATATGAGACAAATCCCACGCCTACTAACAGTTCCAGACCGCCCTTGGCAATTTAACGTAAGAATTCGATGGCTTATATATTCAAGGGAAAAGTCATTTTATCTGTCATATGGTAAGTACTGGAGTCGCAGATTACAAAGTGTGCGCACGCGCCCTGCGAAAGGTAACATACTTACATGCATAAACTCTATTTCATCTTGAATTTCAGAATAACTACAGGAGCTAATGTCTTGGAGACATTACATTTGCAGTTAAAATACATAGCATATACAGATACATACTAAGTACTTAATCTTTAAAGATATATTCATTGAAAAGAAAAGCTGCTGTACGAAATGCGGCCCTGGATTCTCTTTTAAGACCGTCTTGTTTACATGTACAATACAGGCGAACTATCCTGTAAATGGATGGGTACGAACAGTTTTAAAGTCAAAACTGAAAATCACTTTTTCATTGTTATATGCTCACGTTGTCGTCAAAACCTAAAATTTGGTGATTTCACGTTGTTGTTTTGTGGAGTACGGCAAAGAAATGCACGGAAATTCGTGTTGCACGTGCAGCACGAGCATTTTTCCTTTTTCAACCAATAATATTCTTGTTTTGTGGCGTTGCCGTAGCCGTACCCGTCGTCTTTGCTAAAACTCCCTATTCATGCGGTGGGTGTTGAAGAGCTATCTCAACAGGAACTGGCGAACGCTATCAACGAGGCGTTCCTAGAACCAATGGAAGAATATCGTCTGCCCCGCCCACTGGCACAAATCCCCCTGGAAGAAGACTCAGCACACTATCCGGGGGTGTCAGAGTTGCGCATTGCGAGACTCCTTGCAAAATTAAATCCGTCTTAGGCGTGTGGACCGGATGATGTACCTAATTGGCTACTGCGGGAGTACTCTGATCTTCTCGCTTACCCTGTATGTACTATAATTAATGCATCCCTACAAGAACAGCGCCTTCCTGCAATCTGGAAGTACGCGGATGTATCCCCACTACCCAAGAAAAAGAAGCTTGATGATTTGAAAAAAAAAAGATCCGAGACCAATCTCGCTTACCGCCTGTTTATCTAAAGTCGCTGAGGATTGTGTGGTACAGGCAGGATTATTGCATAAAGCCTGCTATTCTCAAGGTCCTGGACCCGAATCAGTATGGCGCCCTTGTACACATGTTCCACAATAGCCCAATTTCGATAGATTGAAATTCAGTCCTAAACAAAAGGCATCATCTCCATTTTTGTAAACGTTGACAACCACTGTTGTTTCAAATTTCTGAGCCCGCGTAGACGAGCCGGAATTCCGTGATTTGCGGACTTCCTGCCTTGGAAGTGGCCGGCGTCCGTGCTCTTGGTGTTGACCAAAACGAAAGCGGATTCTGGGGACAAGATTGCAGCTGCAGGATGCAACAATACCAGCAATTTAAACATGGTATAGAGTATTTTGACATGACATCACTGCGGTCATGTTGGTATTCCAAAACAAAGGAATGGCGGCCATAATGGTGAACCAAACGTATCCTCCGGGAATTGAACTCTGTTTTTTTGCCAATACTTTCTCTTGTTTCAGTAAGCCAATATGGCTGCTGGTGACGTGAGTAAAAACGCTCTAAAGAGATTCATGTGATACCGTATTTCGACCGTTATCGCGCTGAAGCCGTTAAACGTCGAAGAAGATGGATTCAGTTTGTCATTGCAAAACAGAGGACTTAACCATTTGAGGTTTGGACCGCTTTTGCATCAAATGTGACAACACAAATATGAAAAAACGTTTAAACAACTATTTTCCTGTCCGATTCTTTAAATGATAGTATTAAGAGGGCTCAAGTTATGAGAGAAATGGACTGAGTGGAAGCAACAAAAAGAAACGAAGCCAAAGTAAAATCAGATATTTAATCAAATGCACCAGCAGTAAGCAACATGTACTCTATTTGTAAACGATCTTAAACGAAAAAAAATTATTTCCTCGTTCACTTTGCTTCGTCTTCCGTTTACTGATACATTTGCTTGCCTTTTGTTTTGCATTTTTCCGGCTGCTAACTTAAGGCTCCATTTAGGAAGGCAAACGGGCTCAAATCCTGGGATGTTGAATCACACCGCACGATTCAATTTCAGGGCCAACATCTTGAAGGACAAGGTCACTTTTCAAAGACTCTAAACGCCCTTCCAACACCCTGCAACAACAGCATTCGCTAATGTTTTGAAGAAAATCGACACTCACACCTACACAATACAAAAGTGTACGAATAAATATAGAAAAAACTCTTTACATGGGAACGAAAGAACTGTGGATGCAAGAAGTAACAGCCAAAGAAACAAGAAAGCATGCAGTCTCGGTATGTACGCACGGAGGTCAACATGCAGAATACACAAGTATTCTTACTATTAAGCGACTTTTTATCTTTTATGTCAACACATTTCTCATTGTTTTCCCCAAAAGCACTTAGGCTTAACTAGGGGGATTACAATAATAGAAAATGTTAATATTAATTAATATACACAGGACAATGTGTCCACCGCGCACCGGGGGCTCAGTTGGTTGAGCACCGGGATGTTACGCGGGAGGTCGTGAGTTCAACTCCGGCCCGACCAACACTCAGGGTCTTTAAATAGCTGAGGAGAAAGTGCTGCCTTTGTAATTACATCTGCAAATGGTTAGACTTTCTAGTCTTCTCGGATAAGGACGATAAGCCGGAGGTCCCGTCTCACAACCCTTCAA
>NC_090894.1:26785007-26787507 GCF_036669925.1 Montipora capricornis
ACAGCCGTATTCCACAGGCCGATAAAAATGCAACCACTCAAGAGCTACAGCATAGCTGTAAAGGAACCGCGGGTGGTCGTATAATTCTCTTCTCTGTTTTGTTTCTTCTCACTGCCGTATTTTTCGCATTGTCCAAAATTAGGTTCCTATCGCGGTACTCAAGTCTCCTTCGTTTCATGTGGGCTACAATTGGCGCATTCTTGGTTTTTACTTTCGTACCATTTGCATTGCACGATGTTGTTCGAGACATTCCCCCTTGGTCGGAGTATCTTGCTATGGTTGTTGGAATTTTTGTGTGGTTTTTCCTGCCTGTACTCCGTAGTGTAACAACCCATATATTGACGGTTTATTCTTTTTCTTGTGTGATCTACTGGAGGGTGTATGACGTCCCCATATTTGGTGTTGAGTATTCTGATGAACGCTTTATTTACTTAGTTTTCGCTTCTGGCCTTGTCCTGTGGGTTTCCCCTTTTGTGAATGCGTTTTGTTCGAGACTTACCCACGTTTACAACAGGTAAGACGTCTTAGATAAAGCGGTCATAAATAATTAATATAAGTGTAACTATACTAAAACAGTGGATAGCGTTGAATGCGCTCTGATTGGCTTCTCAAACCCCGAATTGAATATCCTTTGTTATTCACCTACGATCAACTCACGTGGGATTTGCCCCTTGAAAATATTGCAATCGTTGCAGGAATAAATGAGTTAAAATCATCTTTTTGCCCTATAATATCTCACTCTTTTAGAATACGCTAAAACAGTGAACTATTCAACTTAGTTTCGGGGGCTAGTAGTGAATATCCACTATCCGAAAATTTCGGCAATTTTCGGAAGTTACCGGAACGTTTTCGGAAACTCAAAAAAAAAAAAATAGATCGAAAATCTCATGCATTTGACTCGGGGAAAAGTTGGCAGGTATACAAATTGACTTCAAAAGGTAAAAGGACGTGTTGTATTTAGTGTAGTGATGGACAATCCGATACCATTGCAATATGCATGTTTTATCATATCCAGATGGAGGCTTCAGAGGGCGTTTTACCATCCGAGTGGCCTTGGGAAAAAAGGATGTTCGGGAATTGGCTGCAGTGATGTCTGCACTCTATGGATATCTTTCCTTTGTCAATCTCGGCATAGAAGCTCTGGTCACGATGTACTTGCAAATGGAGGCGTGGTGTCAAAAAGAGCACTAACCGTTGAAGATCTTAAGGACACGAAACCAGAGTATATATCAAACATCACAGTCAACCGATGGAAAAGAGATGAAACCTCTGAAAAAAACTACGACCTGTTGACAGTCTCACCTACATCGATCGAGCGATTAGACAGCAAACCTGGGCAAGATCAGTTCAAAGGAAAACTAGAACCAGGGGATATCAAATTATCCGATGCTATGGCTACATCGGCGGCCGCACTATCTATGTACATGGGAAAATATGACAAGTCTCCCGAAATGGGCCTCAGTCTAAAGACACTCTTTGGTCTAGATATGGGCACTAGGATGATAAGCGACATTCAGTCTGTGAGAAAAGAAACTTTCATTAAGAAGGTATGGTTTTTCGCTAACATAATATTTGTCAGACCATCATCGTCTTCAGTGCCTTCTTCTTCTTCTTCTTCTTCTTCTTCTTCCCACCATTATTACCTTTCTGTGATTTTATTAGGTACTGCCGTTTGTCATTGAAATTGTTCGTGCTCTTCCTCTGATCTGTGTGCCGCTGGCAGCTTACTTTGGTGTAGCGGAATCTGACTCGGCATCCACAGTTGCCGTTATATGCTTCATTTTTGTACACTTTGTCCTCGTGTTGCTCGCATTCGTCAATACAGGAAGTAAGGACCCAAAATGGTGGGAAAAATTAGCAAGGTAAGAGCGAATGAACTGATTTGTAACACCTTGTCTGTCTCAGTCGAGTGCAGTCCAGGATCGTAACTAGGCTTTCTGTAAGGATGGGAGGAGGGTTGGGCATTTTTGCTAGTGCCAATTGCAAAGGCACGAGCCTTGTAGGGGGCGGAGGGGTCTGGGATATATTATTTTTCCTCTTTTATCCAATATACGCATATGACTAGCTCCGTGAGCGGACGAAATGAACCAAATCCAACGCTGTGATTGGCTACCCGAGCGGGCAAAATGGAGCTATCTTTGCCCCTCGGGATTTCTCTTTTGGTCCCGCAAGAAAAATTTCTCTGAGGTGAAAGACGGTTCGCATAATAAATCCTTTATTGACCAAGCTTGTTCAGTCAAGATGGCTGGATGTTGGCCTCGTTCTTTTCTTTTTTTTTTTGCGTGTTTATGGACTTCCACTTCGTCTCGGTCCATAAACACCCGGAGTTCTCGTTGACGGCCGCGTCTTAGATCTTGAATTAAGTCCGTACTGTAAGCTGCTTTTTTGCAGTCCTCACCGTGAGGAGACTTTGGGGTTCATTATCATTTTGTTGACCTTGGAAAAACAGAACATAAACAAGCAAAAGTGGATGTGGTCCAACTTTTTGTTAGCGTATAGA
>NC_090894.1:26790007-26792507 GCF_036669925.1 Montipora capricornis
TTATGAAAAGAAAAGAAGCAAGCTGATTGGTTAGTTGAAGTGTACCGTTACATCGATATCAGCACTGAACGGTTTCTGTCAATCACAGCAAGAAATGCAAGTAATAAGCATCACAAAGTGTCCTCTGTCTCTTCTCCCCAGTTTCAATATATCACTCGTCAGTCTTTAAGGTTCGTTTTACACTTCGGATTTCACATGTGCCGAATCTAATGCAAATGAGCGAAAACAATAGAATTTTCTCATTTGGATTAAATTCGGCACGTTTATAACGGGCCTAAGGGCTTTTTGATTCACAGTCACGCCTCCTCGCAAAGTTCATACAGTTATAGGTCGAACACCGTTGCATGGGTTGTTGGGTTGTCGTATTAACACGTAATTGTCAAATGTGAATGTTTGTTAGGTGGCCACGGTAAGGGGCGTGGCACTGTAAGAATGCTCGAAATAGTTTTTCCTTAAATAAAGAAATAAGTAAATAAATAAATAAATAAAGAAATAAATAAATAAATAAATAAACAGTTTCTCCTTTTTTCATACAAATAAACATATTCTGTCCTTAGATATGGTTAGGGTAATCATATCAAGACGAAATTTGGCCACGGTATTATCATAGACTTCTCGCATCGCATTTTCCTCCAAAATAATGTTAACATCGCAACGATATAAGGCCTGAAATTTCAGGACTTCAACGGGGTTTGAAGCGTCGCACCGGAATCGCGAGGTCACGGGTTCAAACCCCGTTGCGAAGTCCTGAATTTTTCAGGCTTCTTCACGCAATTGCTGAAATTGTTTTCATAACTGCGAGGATCATAGCCTCACTTGATTTCGTACCACAGTTCAATTATGATTAATTCATTTCATATACCATTTCATTATTAACATCATTGTTTAAAAGAGGTGGCAATTGCATGGCGATCGCCTACGGGGGGTCCGCCTAAAGATTTTTTGTTAAAAATCAAAACAAAACAGTGATTATGCTGTCACATCAGGCCAAACTTGAGCACCAAAGACAATATACGAAGGACACAACTCAGATTTCCGAAACCAGGCTTGGTGTTTATCTTGAAACAATTTATATCGGAACTAATGGACATTCTAAGCGATGTTATTTGAATCATTCTTGCATAAACGAGTCGCAAACTCGCAAAAAGTATTTTCTCGCAGGTTGACGCTTATCAAAAAGACCCTTTGCTCAAAGACATTCTAGCCCCAGCCAAAATCAGTTCCCAAGTCTAAAACAATAAAAACAGGAGTTATTTGCTGTAAAGAAGGTGAAAACAGTACAATCAATCAATCAATCACGTTTGTTTTCTTCAAGGTTCAAAGTTCAGTATAAAGAAGGTCAATTTGGCAGAAGCAGCGACGGTGAAATTATGTTGATCACACCCAGATACCCAACTGACAGTGTTTCTTACCCACCGAATCACATCCCATCGGTCCCTTTGTATCCGTTTGATGACGAGGCCGATGGACTGGAGGCTGGTATGTGCCTGGAGGCAAGCGACGTCGATAATCTAACTTGGTGCTGCTGTTCGTGTTGCCATGGTCACCATTGCTGGTCCGACGTTTGCTGTGGAACGTTCCCGCAACACTCCACCGTGAATCAGTTCTTCACTTCCCGAATGTTTGCAGCTTATCACCGAGAGGGATATCGAGCATGCGTAGAAGCCGAAGAGGCTGACTTTATGAAGAATTATGGAATTAGTGAGCAGCAAAGCGAAGATGCCAGCAATATTGTGTGAAAAACTATAGATGGACAAATTGAAACCTGATGCAATGGGTCATTTTCAAGTTATATTTGCCCTCGTCCTCAAGGCGGAAACAGTATCTCATCCGAATGTCATGTGCTAATCCGTTTTCATTCCTATGCTAATACTAGTGTATCTAATCATTAGATACAATTGATGCTGTACACTTTGTTGATAGTGATGTCATTTATCATTGGGTAAATAGAGAAACGGTGTCTTCACGTCAGTGGGACTTATTTTAGCTTCCAGCGTTCAGGAAATGAAAGTATGGCAGTTTACTGCCACGTATTCTGTATTCCATATTACAAAAATTAAGTTCAACTGAAATATTTGTACTTCAATGAATTTCACCTTGGATAAAGAAATTATTATTATTATTATTATCATTATTATTATTATTATTATTTGTTTATTTACTTACCCCTTTCAGTGCTAGCCGGATTGAGTCATGAGATGCTTTATCATTTATACGAACAGTTACTCTTTAGCAGAGGATAAAACGCTATTTTACAACAACAACAACAACAGTGAGCTTTATCTGCATGACTGTAACAATACAGTATTGCAAAAGCGTCGAAAGCAATACATAATTTAGTTATCAGAGTATATCATTCATAAGGTAAGATTACAGCAGTTTTCAAATGAGTGTCGTAAAACCAAAACAAAAATAATTACTTTGCCCAATCAAAAAGGACGGAGGCAATCCAGTAAATCAATCAAAACTCGAAGGAATTACACGTAGCCGACACAAAGCG
>NC_090894.1:26797507-26810007 GCF_036669925.1 Montipora capricornis
TTCGTTAATACCGTGAGGATTAAGGGTGCCGATTTGGAAGATGAATTTTTTTCCAGATTCTTGCGGCTTTCCGTCGTACCTAGATGTAGGGAAAGGCCGCAGATAGCCATGTGTTTTTTGGAGGGGTTAGGGAGATTAAAATGACGAGCGATTGGCTTAGATGCATTTTTGTCATTCTTCTCAACATTGCGAAGGTGTTCGCGGAATTGGTCACCTAGTCGTCTACCTGTCTCGCCAATGTATAATTTGTTGCATAATGTACAGGTTATGCAATAAATGATATTTGCGGAGGTACATGTGAAACGATCGGTGATCTTAACAGATCGCTTAGGTCCCGATATCTTGCTAGTGTTAACAATGAAAAGACAAGTTTTGCATTGTGAGCGCGCGCATTTGAAAGTGCCGGGTTGCTCGTTAGTTTTGAGCGTGCTTCTAACTAAAAAGTTACCTACGTTTTTGTCGCGTTTGAATGAAATAAGCGGAGGTTGTGAAAAGATTCTACCAGTCTCGGGATCATTTTGGAGTAATTTAAAATGATTAAGAATGATACTTTTGACTGCGTGATTATGAGGATGGAAAGTGAGGGTGAATGGAATTCTGTCATTCTTATCTTTTTGTGACGTTTGTAGTGATGACTGTCGATCAAATTAATGGGCGCGATGATGGCCCGCTTTGACCACAGAGACAGGATAGCCACGTTTTTCGAAGAACTGGCACATCTCCTCTGATTTGCTGGAAAAATCGGAGTCATCACTACATAGACGTCGAAGTCTAAGAAATTGAGAATAAGGAATGGAGTTCTTGATTAGGGCATGTAGTTCCCGGTGTTGTGGTCTGTCTTCTGTGGTGTATCATGGTTGGGAGGGTAAATGCTCGGAGATATTAGCTACACCAAGCTACTCTAAAATCCGAGGGTAAATAAAGATGTATGTATGTATGTATGACATGTGATGGATGTGATGATGAGTACAACAAATAACTGTGAGAATCTGTAGGTTTGTAGTGCACACTGGTACATAGCACGTTGCCACTACTAGAAACTTTGATATCTAGGAAAGCCAATGAATTTTCCGAAATTTCCCAGGTATATTTAAGAACCGGATGAAAAGAATTGACGGAGGTTATAAAATGATCGAGTTCTTCTCTGCTAGATGAAATAGCGCCGATACAATCGTCGATGTAGCGGCCGTAGAGTTCAGGTTTGGGGCCGTTGTACTGATTAAAAAATTGGTGTTCAACATATCCTACAAAAAGATTGGCATAGCTAGGTCCCATTCTTGTACCCATCGCTACACCATTAATTTGTTTGTAATAGTTGCCGGCGAATGAAAAACAATTAAGCGTTAAAACTAGTTCGGCAAGGCGGAGGAACGTTTCCGAGCTTGGTTCTTTGACAGTGCATTGATCGAAAAAGTGTTTAAGCGCTAGAAGACCTTCGCTATTGGGAATGACTGTGTGATGTAATTTCCATGGTGAAAATAAGTTTGTCTTGGCCGGCGAAATTGAAATCGCGGAAATTTTTAGTGCGAGTGTACTGTCTTTAATGTATGATGGCAAAGATTTGACAATAGGCGTCATAATCCTGTCTAAGTAGCTAGAAATGAGTTCGGTAGGGCAACTACAGGCAGAAACGATAGGGCGACCTGGGTTGTTAGGTTTGTGAATTTTAGGCAAGAAGGAAATGCACGAAGTTCAAGGGTGTTGATGATGAGATTAGTGGCAGTGTCCGGTAATTCTTGATTAACTATGAGATTCTGAATGGTGTCTTTGACAAGTTTTTGATTTTTGGAATTGAGATCTTTCTGGATTTCGGCATAAGGCTATCTGCGGCCTTTCCCTACATCTAGGTACCACGGAAAGCCGCAAGAATCTAGAACAAAAATTCATCCTCACGGTATTAACGAACGCTTTTCATTTAACTAATATATTCCTATTTTTCACGTTGCCATGTTACCACCAATAGCGTAGCTCCTACTCTACTATATAAACTACACGTAACCCATAATTCCTCGATTCGCTCTGACGAAGGGCTAACGCTCGAAACGTCAGCTTTTAGAATCTCTGTACGGTGGCCAATTTACATTATCAACTCCGTTGATAAAACCAAATTTTTGTATACTACTTCCCCACCGACGCAGCACCACAGTTTCTGTAGAAACTACCCCCTTCATAATTTTATACGGCCGGGTACATAAATAATGAATATAATATATTGAAAGAAAAATTGATTCAAAAGAAAAGCGGCTATACAAAATGCTGCCCTGGATTCTCATTTTAAAACCTGTTTAAATCAAAAGTAGCGCGTTCCACAACTTAGCTGATAAGTAAGGAAAAAGAATTGAGACCATAACTGGCTGTTCTAGGTTTATTGAGAGAAATGTAATTTCCGTCAAGATCATTAAAAAAGAATGGAGAGAAAACTCGGTTGTTTTTCAAATGCAGTAGCAGGAAATTCATTGAAAAGCAGACTTTTATACAGTAATATGAAGACATTTTAAATGCGATTATTGCATAGAGATATAGAGTTGGACTTTACATGTACTAATCTGCAAATATAAATCTCAGTATTGCATTATACCGTTGTTTTGACATGAACAACTGACGAAAGGCCAGTTCTTGCTACAAGAATAACAGCGAAAAAAGCACTACTTTGTCCCGAATTTTCTATAACAAAAATTCGTTCAGAAATCAAAAGTCTGTATTAACAGCACACACCAGGGCTACCCCTTAGTACCTGGCTAAAAATTTTCTTCTCTCTTTTTCCTCCGGCCGCGCTTCAGCCATTTGAGGAGGGCCAGTTTCCTGCTTCTCAATTAGTTGCATCGTCCATGCCCAAACGAATTCTGGGTAATTCTGCCATTCCGTGACGAGGGAAGACCCCGATTCTCATTTCATAGATTTTTTTATAAGTGTCGGGCCACCTAGACTTTCGAAAAGTCCTTCGTCTAGATACGCGCCCAGGGGATAGAGTTGTCAATCAAAATTTGCCACACGCAGTGAAGCGTGATTTTCAAACATGCTACTAAGGCCACCGGATATTCCAAATTACGCGACCATCAGAGGAAAATAATTGAAGAATATCTGTCTTGCATAGATCTGATTGTGTCTTCTCCAACTGGAGCTGGGAAAAGTCTGATCTTTGAACTGGTCCCGTACGCTTTTGGTCGTTTACTTGGAGCGGGTGGCAATGCTATCGTCTTCGTAATTTTTCCACTGATTTCACTCACGAAAGATTTGGTCCCTAGCCGGTCGCTATTTAGGAGACAACACATTTAAAATCTTAAGTATAAACGGGTGTCTGGAAGTCCCGAGGCGATTCTCAAAAACTATCAACACATTTTTCGTCGAATGGAACAAAAAGTTTTCAAATGCATGTGTATTCATCGACGAGAGTCATTGCATCGCTAAATGGTAAGCTTAAGTTTCACTAAGATGTATCTTTTAATCCCGGTCTAGTACGTCTCCTACACCTGAAGCGTACCTGATCTTTCATGAGTGAAATCAATCGACTTTCTTGACGATTCGAAGCTTTCCCTTACTTGCTAATCTTTCGAATATATTAGTCTTTCGTTTCTATCAGCACAAATCACGGCACAAGTGTTGGTCCAGAAAATACCTCTGGAGATCTCCTTTCCAAGCGGCGACTCGAGATTGAAAAAAAAGCTTTTGTTTTATTTCATCTTTGTTTCTGATACCTTTAGCACAAAGTTAACAAATTTTCTCTTTCGATTTCGTAGAAACAAACATGTTCGACTGTTTTCGTCGGATTGCGCCATCAAGTTCAGGGCTTGCGAATGACGTCATCTCCTTTTTGGCGCGAGATGCAAATGAAAACTACCAAAGCGAGACAAGTCGAACTCTCGCGACTTCGTCTCACGCTCATTCACTTCGCGTACGAAAAAATCACGATTCGCTCGCCGAAACATTTTCTTCTGGGGTTATCGTGAGGTCGACTTGTGGCAAGTCTACGGGCCACCCAGTCCTACCAGCAAAATACAGCATCCATTGAAGTTTTTAGCTTTCAAAACTTGCTCTGTCTGTTTCTTTGGAGCAGTCGTACAATCTTACAAATCGTACTCTGTTATGTGCAAAGTTGGTGTAGGACATTCAGAGGTTCTGTAACGTCTTATAAAATTATTTCAACAGCCCTTTGTACTCCTCGAAACCTTGAATTGGTCCCGATTAATACCTGTAGCCCACGATAAAACACCTTTGTTATTCCCAGGCGAGTATAAAATATTCCAGCGTGAGGAAGAATCCAGTTCAGTGCTTGTCTGGGAACCTTCGATCGTTGTCACAGCCCCCCATACAGCACAATGATCGTCACAAGGCATATTTCCAACATTATTTGTTTTCTTCTGGGGTTATCGTGAGGTCGTATGGCAATCCCAGTCGGAAAATGGCTAGATTTCCGTTTTTTCTTTTTTAGTTTTTTTTGCCGTGTCCGTAAAAGTCTTGCCTGTTACTCCCCTGGTAAGTGGTGTCTTTGTGCATAGAGCCTTCTGCGCGTATTTTCTTAGGATCGAGAGGGTAGTGGAACTGCGTAGATTTCTCTGGTGGACACAGTAGAATCATTAACCTATTGTAGCCTGCAATGGCGTCGAAAGTCATGTAACGCGAATGGCGTTTTAGTGGATCCTTAAACAAAATATACCCTTATGGAGCTCAATAATGGAAAGTCAGTTGGATAAACCAGGCAGGCGGTGAAAACCAACACCTGGAATCTCAAAAGCGACGAGTAATGGACTTCGCAAACAATCTGTCGCCAACAATCAGAAATCAAAGTGAGCTGCATTTCTAAAATAATATTTACCAAGTGTGCTGTTATGTAGAACACTGAAACCAAATGGAAAATTCTCTGGTAACTTATGGGTTCAACAAAGACAGAGAACGAATCGAACACCTTAAGTGGATCTGTGATCAACTCTGCACAGTCTTCAGGTAAAAAAAATTGGAAATGTGACAGCCAAGAATTATTTGAAAGAAAGCTTGTCGTCTATTTTGTGCTTCATTATTCAAGGAAAAGGTTCTTCATGGAAACGGTTTGATCCTGAAATTTTAGTTTGTTGTAATATTGCGCATATTTGACACGATTGAGTTTTTTCTCTTCACGCACGTAATGAAATAGGAAGGGGTTTTTGCCTCTAATAGCAAATATGTTGTTTGTTTCAAAAAATTGTTCGCTGGAAAAGGTGGCCTTTATGAATTCATCATGTTTTATGATATGTGTGCTGGATAGTTTTTATGGCAATAGTAAAGCATTTTCTTGTTATTCAAGGAAAATGTTCTTCAGGAAAGGGTTTGAACCTGGTAATTTGACACGATTGAGTTTCTGGTCTTCACGCACGCAATAAAATAGGAAGGGGTTTTTGCCGGTAATAGCAAATATGTTGTTTGTTTCAAAAAATTGTTCGCTGGAAAAGGTGGCCTTTATGAATTCATCATGTTTATAATATGCGAGCTTAACTGGATAGTTTTTATGGCAATAGTAAAGCATTTTCGTGTCAAAATGAGGTTAGCGTTTTTCGTTGTGCTAACCTCATTAACTGATATAAATATACATTCTGCTTCGTGAGTTTGTTATTGTCGTTAACCAGCAATGGAATGTCATTGCAACGCGAATGGCGTTTTAGTGCATCTTATGTTGTTTGTTTCAATAAAATGTTTCGCTGGAAAAGGATTCTGTGATATTTTCTGCCTTTGTGAATTATAAGATCATGTTGTGTATTGAATTTTCGAGCTTAAGGTTGAAACGTGATACGGGAGGATATTTTTAGTATTGCTGTGTAAGCAGGAAAGGTTTCATGAAAATAAATAGGTCTGTTGGAAGCGTGCTTGAGTTTCAACAAAATGAGCCCCAAAATCAGCAAAAAATTGTGACGCCGGTGAATAATAAAGTAGCCGCTATTTCCAAAATGCCATTGGAATTACCTGGTGATAAATAACCTCGTCTTCGAGAGTAAATTTTTGACTTTGCAGAAACCATGGTGGGCGATTGTGATCTTTGTTTTGAATTCGCTCATTTATTGCCGAACTTTATAACACTTGACAGAAAAAGAAACTTACTAAAACCCGGTATCTTGCCATCACTTGACACAGATGCTTCACTGTTTGGCAAGTAAACATGCCGCGTAACTTAATCACGGCGCCCGTGTTGCACACTGAGCGGACGGAAGTATGGATTCGGACTCGGACTAAAAACACACACACATTCTAAAATGGCGGACAACAACAACCTCGTGTCTTTATTCTTCCCATGATTCCTTGCAACAGTTTTGTTGCTGGGGGGAGGGGGGTTAACACTGTATTCCTTACCTTAACTGTATAGGCCCCACACACTCCCCCTTATGAAAAAAAAAAGGTCGTCCTCGACATTAGACAGTTATCTAAGACTGGCGTCTGCGGTTATCAATACACAAGTCGCCTCTTTTCATTCCTGAGGTCAAGTGGAAAGGGGTGATCCGGCCCTAACCACAAAGCCACGAGTACAACCACTTAAGACTTGTATACACATACAGTTTGGAATACTGTTAAGGTTCAACGACTTCCACTGGCAAACTACTAAGTGTGATGCTGTAAAGTAACAAGTGCAACTTGTGTTCTGTCCTCTTTTTTTTTTTTTGTTAATCTTAATCACAGAAAAAAAAAATTCACAAAGTTCGTGTTAGGATTTTTCTGATCACTTTAGAAAGGATATGAGCCAACGTATCCGTATGGTGTAGGATAAGTAACTGGCCAAACAGAGTTCATGCACACATTAGGAATTCCTCCAAGGGGTCCTGGTACCAGGGGTACAGGTACTGGTGCCGCTCCCGCATTGTGGCTAATTACACACAGTCCCGCTGGTTGGTTATTATCTCGGAGTTCCAAAGCTGTCATAACTTAGTAAGGTAGGTGGTCTGCGCTCCCTTATCGGTCTCCCTTCTCCTGGTCTGACTTCTGACTGCTCTACTACAGATGGTTCAAGAACTGGATCTGTTGGTGCTTGCATCTGCAGGTCAGGTTGGTAGATACTGGAGGCCGCTTCCTCATCAGCGCATGCCTGGTTGGCTGAAGGCTCCTTGGCTGAACTGGTACTGTCTGACAATGCGCTTTCTGGCTCTACAGGAGTGAAGGTTAACATCCCTGCGGATTCTTCTTCAGAACTGTCTCCGACATTGGAGGCCCCTGGTGACGACAGATGTGGCTGGGTAGTTCGCAACTTCCGTTTTGATCTTTTGCGGGTGTCACCGGGCCTTGCTTCGAAAGAAAGTTCATTGCATTGCAGGAGAAGGTTACGGTGAATCACGCGGTGTCGCCTTCCACCAGATTCAGGCTTAACTTCATAAACTGGACTCTCTTCACCTTTCCATTTCACTACCTGGTGGATGGTGTCTTCCCAGTAGGACCTCAGCTTCCCAGGGCCGCCTCTCTCACTTAAGTTTCGTACAAGGACTCGGTCACCTGGCTGGAGTACTGGACTGTGAACTCTCCGGTCATACTGTTTCTTGCCTCTGAGTCCAGATAGCCGAGATTTCTTAGTGGCTATTCCGTATGCTTCTTTCATTGCCTCTTGCCACTCTTTAACATAAGCTGGGTAACTTGAGTAGGCAGTGGGTTTGGTACCAAATATGACATCAATTGGGAGTCTTGGGGATCGGCCAAACAATAGGAAAAACGGCGAATATCCTGTCGCTTCATGGCGAGTGCAATTGTAAGCATGAACCACCTTTTGGAGGCTGTCCTTCCACTTGGACTTCTGGTGCTCAGGCAAAGTTCTTAGCATGGATAGCAGTGTTTGGTTCAGGCGTTCTGTCTTTCCGTTTCCTTGGGGATGATAAGGCGTTGATCGAGATCGGACCATACCACAGCATTCTTCCAGCCGATGGAACAACTGATTTTCAAATTCGCCACCTTGATCATGCAAGATTCTTGCCGGAAACCCGAAACGTAATATAAAGTCATTATACAATTTGTCCGCTGCTGTTCGAGCAGACTTGTTAGTGGTCGCATACGCTTGGGCAAATCTTGTAAAATGATCAACTATAACCAGGATATACTCGTATCCCCCTTTGCTTTTTTTCAAGGTGTACAAAGTCCAATGACACCAGTTCGAAGGGTGTGCTACTCTGTATGGTCTCCATTGGTGCTTTTGGGAAGATGTTTGGTCTCTTTTGTTTGATGCAACTACAAACATGCGTCATGTAATATTTAATGTCTCTTTTCATCCGGGGCCAATAAAACCGTTCCCTGGCAAGGTGAAGGACCCTTTGTGTCCCTAAGTGTCCCATTTCTTCATGTAGCTCTTTGTAGACCATTCGATGAAACTTCTGCGGAAGGACAATCTGAAGATTAGGGCCACTTCTGCGCCGGAGGATTCCATCTTCTCCAACTGCTAGTTTACTCCATTCACGTAGAAGGGACTGTACTGCAGGTGATGCCTGGCGCCTTTCTTGTGCTGCGAGTGGTTTGCCGGTTTCCTTATACCGAATCACTGCACTCATCACCTTGTCTTTCCTCTGAGCCTCGTACAGTTCCTTAGGTGTGAGAAGTTGCACCCTCGGTTCATAATCCACATTCATAATGTGTCCCATTTCACTTGGCTCACAGGATAGTGATAGGAACCAAACTGGATCTCCTTTCTGCTGGGTATTCAGTGCTTCCACTGTGGCGTTAATTGAATGCGGTTCTACTTCTTCAGTACACATGTCTATGAACTGTTCCATGTGCATCCTAGAGAGAGCATCAGCATCCCGGTTGGCCGTCCCTGGTCTGTACTTTATCGGGAAGTGGAAGTCAACGAGCTCTGCTACCCAACGGTGTCCAGTTGCATTTAGTCTCGCCGTAGTTAAGACATAGGTCAACGGGTTGTTATCTGTGTAGACCGTGAAGTGCGGGGCATAATACAGGTAGTCCCGAAACTGTTCAGTTATGGCCCACTTAAGTGCCAGAAATTCCAGCTTACTGGAGTGAAGATGATAGTTCCGTTCCGCTGCAGTTAGCGCACGAGATCCGTAAGCAATTACCCTTAGTTGACCGGCCTGCTTCTGGTAAAGTGCTGCCCCAAGGCCCTGTTCTGACGCATCCGTGTGAAGAATAAATGGCTGGGTGTATTGAGGGTAAGCCATCACAGGTGGGTTACTAATAGCACTGATAAGCTTATCGATTGCGGCTTGGTGTTCACTGGTCCAGTTGACTGGCTCCCTAGATGATACTTGTCCCTTATTTCTGACTGGTCTTGTATTTCTCCTCTGAGTTCGCCGCGGCGACTGTCCTCTCTTTTCAGGTTCTTTAAGAAGATCGTAAAGGGGCTTTGCAATCTTGGCGAAATCACTAATGTACCTCCTGTAATAGCTTAATAGTCCTGTTAGTTTACGGACTTCACCCACAGTCTCTGGCATAGATTCTCTAAGACTCGTGACCGCTTTAGTAGTCTCGGGATCAATACTGTGTCCAGACTGGTTTACGACTCGGCCTAGATAGCGGACTTCTCTCTGGAACAGACTGCACTTGCTTGGCTTCAATTTCACGCCATGTTTGCGCAGGCGTCTCAACACTATTCGCAAATTTTCCACATGTTCTTCAAACGTTCCACTATAAACTATGACATCGTCCAAGTAAGGAATGCAAATCTCGTCGCGAATACCTTCCAAACAATCTTCCATGAACCGCTGAAAGCTTGCTGGTGCATTACTCAGCCCAAATGGGATCCGAGTCCATTCATACAGACCCCAAGGTGTGATGAAGGCAGTCAGGTGTCTGCTCTTTTCCCCAACAAAACCCTGATGATACGCCTTTCCCTGGTCTAACACTGAAAACCAGGAGTTCCCTCCAAGATTATCCAGTGTCTCTTGGATTCTTGGTATTGGGTGCCTATCTGGTACTGTCTTACGGTTCAGAACCCTGTAATCCACGCACAGGCGTAGCCCTCCATCATTTCATTCATTAGCAACTTCCCTGTTTACTTGATGTTGGGGTACTGATGGGTTTCCATCCTGCAGTGAGGTACCACCTGTTCCCTTTGAATCAACAGCTTCCGAACGAGGGAGGTCCTTTCTTACTACTTCCAAAGGGGTAACCGATTGCACTAGCTGCAAGTGTCCCATAAACGTTCGCCGGCCAAGGACTTCATCATGCTTTGAGGGGTTACGGACTGTAATGTTCACCCTGTGTGGCGACCCTCACGGTAGGGTGAGGAGCTGCTCTACAACTTCCAAGTCGGCTGGCCAAGGCATACCTGGGTCTGGTTCAAATAACACTGGTGTCCTCTCCTCTAGAGGACCACAGTTAATTCTACACAGTACTGTCACTGCCTGCCCTTGTGGTACCATCAGATTGCGCTTACCATTCTTCAACGGACCCATGTCCTCCATACTTGAATTTTGCACCAAATCAACCAACGCAGTAACATTCTCCAGTGCTACTTCCTTTAACGCCGTATTCATGATGTCAACAATGGAGCTGCTTCCTTCGGTTTCTCTATCCTTCACTACTTCTTCTATTACATTGTACCCAATAATTGGAGTTTCCAACTCATCTCTTGCAATGAGGAATGGTACAGTTAGAGAACTTGATGACTCTGTGTCCGACGAGAGCTGAAACTGTACTTCCACCCACCCTTCAAATGGTATGGTTCCACCATTTGCTGTTCTTAAGTTCAGTCCTACATCCTCGCCAAGCAACTCTTCAATGTTCCTTAACTTTGAGGAAGGCAAATATTCCTCAAGCCAGCTCTTGGACACAATAGACACCTGTGCACCCGTATCCCAAAGGGCTTCGACTGGGACTCCGTTGAGAACACATGACACCTTACACTTATTGCCAACCAACCTTGCAACTACCACACGCTGCCTGGGTGTCAAATGACTAGCAAATACATAACCATTCCCCCGAAGTACTGGCGAATTGTTCCTAGCTTCCAGTTGCTGGATCGCTTGGCAGAGACCCTTGTGACTGCCCCAGTGACGTTTCTGACAACTTCGACCACAATAACGGACTGCTTTACAACCTAGACATTGTTTGAAACTTTGTTGGGATCCTGCTGCAATCCTCTGACAATTAGCACACTGGTGGGACTTTATAAATCTGTCCTGGGGCGGGGCTACTTCCTGTCCCTCGGCTGTAGCCCCCGCCTGTTTCCCGGCCCTGATCTCCGTTTCCGACATCCACGGGCCCAATGGTCACTACTACCACAAATGTGGCAGTGGTCGCACAGCTGCCCCTTTCCTTCCTTTTGACAGTCGATACAGCCCCTTGGGCCCTGATACCCTTGCAGATTCTGATTTACAGGTAGGGGCCTGTTGAAACGTTCCTCATTGGTTAGATTTCTCTCAACTGATTCTTTTAATGTGGTAAGTTCTGAACGGACCGCTTGTAGTGCCGCCATGAACTCCTCTTCTCTAGGACTCTCTTTTCCCGGGGAGTTAAGCTTCTTAGCGGTTGCCCCTTGTTGGATGCATCCCCCTTCCCCTTGTGATGCATGCACTTCGTTCACCCTTGGGTTCCTTTGACGAGGGGTAGAGCCCAGTTTGGATTTTCTTTCACTTTCTTCTGAAACTACTACATTCATTTGTTGAATTAGATCCTCATCGTGTACATCTTGTTTTTGTAATATTGGTCTCAACCTGATCCGAATGGCTTCATCTTGAAGACCAGTGTCTATTGCATGTAAAAACATTCCCTGCACTAGCTTTAGATCATATTTCAACTGAGTATCAACCTCCTGCGAGGCAAACAGGATTTTTTGTCTTGTATCGAGGGCTCTGATTAAAAAGCTTTGAGGATTTTCCTGTGGCTCCTGAACTAAAGTTGATAGCTGTCTGTACAGGTCACTCGCACTCTTTTCCTGAAAATGGGATCTAAGAATACGTCTTAATCGGGGGAGTGTTAAGTCACTCAGTCCTTCTAAATAGCTTCGTAATCTCATCCCTGGGTTAATAGCCCTGACCACTGCATCAACAACCTCTTGTGGCTTGTAGCCCTTTTGCAGTGCACCTTCAATTTGTCTCACTAGACTCACAAAACTCAATTTGTCCTTTTGCCCTGGTTCCCCTATTTGGCCAATAATCTTTAGTTCTCGTTTAAAATCACTCGGTTGGAAGTATAATGACTTTGACTCACCCTTCGCCTTCACCTCCTCTTTGTTGTCAACATCCTTCTCCGGTGAATGTGTTTTACCCATGGTCAATGCCTCAAATTTCTGTTTAATCACCTCATATTCCAACTTCACCTTTTCTAGTTCCGATTGAGAGACTTCCGACTTCTTTTTTTTGCTTACATCCTCGAGCGGTGGACACCAAGGTGTGTAAATCATTATCCCAGTCCTGAAATCTTCCAAAAACTCGGTGTCTTGCTCCACGCTGCCCTTCAATTTGGCTTTGAGATGCTCCTCGATCAATCTGACAAGCCCTTTCCTCGTTTTATCTTTAATGTCATGATCACTGTCACCGCAGCCTACAGTCTTAGCAATTACTCCTAGATCCTCAACCTTTAGCTGGCAGAGATGACTCTGGATCTCCATT
>NC_090894.1:26822507-26827507 GCF_036669925.1 Montipora capricornis
AATGTACGTATCATCTAAAAGAAAACTGCAGAAAACTGCTTTCGTGCCGTCGCATGCAATTCAGACATTCCTTTCTTATAAAAACGTCTAATTTTGGGGCTCAGGTTGAAAGTTCTTTTTTTTTTAATTTGAGCCTGAAAATGTTCTTAACATGTTCTTAAAAGTGTGTGGTATTGTACGCTCGACTACAAACTGAGATTTTCTTTAGTGGCTTTTGTATCATGCAATAAGAAAAGCACATTTTTAATGTTAAAAAGCCATTGTGAGTTTTGCGAAGATTTTTCAAACAGTTCTTTCCAATTTTATATTTTTCCGTTAAAGGAAATATGGCTAACGTGAATCCCACACAAAATGGTTTGGCTTTTTCCGGTGGGGGCATCCGGTCAGCGGCATTCTGCTCTGGAGTTTTGCGCAGATTGTTAGAACGAAATGTGGAAGTGGACTACTTGAGTTGTGTGTCAGGAGGCGGTTACACAGGCACTGCGTTCCTAGATTGGAAATACAGAGAAGAGAGGATACACAGTTCCAACGAAAAAAACACTGAAGACCAAGAGAATTGGCATGACAAGTTTTTCAAGAACATGGAAGACAGAGCTGGGTACTTTTGCAACTGGCATAACCCACTGGTAGGGATCCTAGATACGGTGACCATATTGGGCCTAATTCTATTGGTCAATTTCATTGGGCCAATCACCTCTCGGGGATCGTACGCATGCCCAATAGCCTTCATGATCGACATGATGTTTGGAGAGTACCTGCGAGATAAGAGGGACTGCGATGATGTTGTTGCTGCAAAATCGTCCCATAACCATATTCCACAGGCCAATAAAAATGCAACCATACAAGAGCTACAGCAGAGCTGTAAAGGTACCCCGGGTTCTGGTCGTATAATTCTCTTCTCTGTTTTGTTTCTTCTCACCTCCATATTTTTCATATTGTCCAAAAAATTCCTACGGCGGTACTCTACTCCGCTTAGCTTTGGTTGTGCTACATTTGGCTCTTTTTTGGTTCTTACATTCGTACCATTTGCTTTGCGCGATGTTGTTCGTGACATACCGCATTGGTCGCAGTATCTTGCATTGGCTGTTGGAATTTTTGTGTGGTTTTTCCTGCCTCTGCTCCGTAATGTAACAATCCATGTATTGATGGTTTATTTTTTTTCGTATGTGATCTACTGGAGGGTGTATGCATCCCCTGTACTTGGTGTTGTGTATTCTGATGAACTGTTTCTTCGCTTACTTTTCGCTTCTGGCTTTGTCCTGTGGATTGTCCCTTTGGTGAACGCGTTATGTTCGAGACTTACTCACGTTTACAACAGGTAAGACAATTTGGATAAAGCAGTCATAAGTAATACTAGTGGAGTAGTTTTAGTAAGGAGATGTCATGATTAATGAAGTTTAGCCAGTGTTTGTCACAGACTGTTGATATATAGCTGTTGTTTAAGACGTTTCGGATAACTCTTAAGTCTTCATTAGTCAGTTGCAACGGCAACGATTGATGTTATAATGCGTTAAAAGAATGAAACGTTGCACGAGCAGCATGCATGCGTGTTACTTACTGTATAAATAATGGCTCCAGCATGAGTCTTCAAAATTTCAACATGCCAAGCATTTGTAGACTTCTGGTATATCTATGTCGTCATTGCCAGCGTTCGTGTCTTTAACGGGCACGCTTCAACCTTCAAGACAGAACTGTTGGTGGAAATTTGGTTCATGTCACACGACTTTAACGTTGTCAAAATCCATCTGATGGTGACATTCGTGGACATGATTTGCAACTCTAGAATTGGGATCAAACATCGAGGCAGCCTTTTTGTGATCTGAGACCAGCTCTTTCAATGACTGATCTCTCTGTCTGATCGTAGATGTGACCTCTTTCAAAACGGCGGCCAAATAAAAGTCTCTTTTGTTTTAATGCTAATATATAACTAAGCCTCTCTAGCCTTCACTACGACGAGCAAATTTCAAAAGAATGTTTGTTTAAAATGAGGGTAGTAGGTCTAATTAACATAAATACAAAAGAATGCAGAGGTGGTCGCCATTTTTAAAAGTGGTCTATACAAAATTGCGCTGTTTGCAGTCAATTTTGTACACCACACCAGAAAATAGGTGGTCTGTTTTTTTTTTTTTTGGTCGAGGAAAAAGACAGTTGATGTTATTATGAAACTGTTTGATTTTACTTTACTTTGACTCATAAATACTTTAAACATGATCCTGGTGACCGCTACAAGCAGATCCTTGGATGTGCAATGGGCTCATCTGTCAGTCCAGTGTTGGCTGAATCGGTAATGGAGAGATTGAGGAAACAGCAATCAGTACAGCGCATGGTAGTCACACATGCCTTAAAACTGAAGTATTACGTCAATGAGTTTCATTTATATCTAAACTCCAATGGACTAGTTCTGGGCTTATCTTTTCTCGACACAATCAGTTACGACTAGTTTGCACGCTTCTTTTACGAGCAACATTCCCTTCAGGAGTGAAGGGAAACGAGAGGAAAGCGGTAGTCCGAGAAAAATACTGTCCTTCTTTCTTTTTATAAATGAATGTGAAAAGGCGTTGGCTACCAAATTGCCTAAACCCACTATGAATGGCTTTGTCGTGCTTCCATGTATCCAGGGTGTTTCTGAAAGAATTACTCTCTTATTAAAACAACAACAGGTCCAAGTTTCAGACAAGCCGCATTAAAAAAAAAAAAAAAAATCAACAGTCTTCTTCCTCGAACAAAAAAACAAGAAAAAACAGACCACCCATCTTCTGGTGTAGTGTGCAAAATTGTCTGCAAAAAGTACAATTTCTTAAAGGGCAGTGTCGATGTTTGATTCCAACTTTAAAGTTGCGAACCATGTCCACGAATGTTACCATCAGGTGGATTTTGACAATTCCACCATTATAAATTGTGAATATATTTCGAGTTATTTTGAGTTGATATAGAGAAGGAAGTTTGTTTTGGAAGGCTTCGGCATAGGCAGAAGACGGGCTCAGTCATAAAAAATTAAAATGGTGGTCTTTGCAAGGCGCCATTATACAACGTCACGATGACATGCTCGAATGAGTTGATATGACGTCATTTAGTTGGGATCATCAATGAAAATTCTCCCCTTTCTAAAAATAACTTTTTTGGAAATTCATAAATCCCAGTCATATTCTCAATTTCCCTTCTCTTCAATTAATTTTTTGGAGCCCAAAGATGCCAGCAAAATAATGGACTTCAGCGGCGTTGTGTCAAGGGGAAGGGGGGAGGGGGTGGGGGAAGGGCTCGCGATTAATGAAGTGAATAATCCGATACCATCGCAATGTATGCATGTTTTAGGTGGAGGCTTCAGAAGGCGTTTTACCATCCCAGTGGTCTTGGAAAATATGGATGTTCGGGCCTTGGGTGGAGTGATATCTGCACGTCGTGGATATCTGCACTTTGCCAATCTCAACATAGACGCCCTGGTCAAGTTGCAAATGAAGGCTTGGTGCCAAAAAGAGCACTAACCGTTGCAGACCTTAAGGGCACACAACCAGAGTACATTTCAAACATCACAATCAACCGTTGGAAAAGAGATGAAACTTCTGAAAAAAACTACGACCTGTTGACAGTTTCACCCACATCGATCGAGCGTGTAGACAGCACAGCTAAGGAAAATGACTTCAAAGGAATGCTAGAACCAGAGGATATCAAATTATCCGATGCAATGGCTACATCGGCGGCCGCATTGTCGACTTACATGGGAAAATATGAAGTCGGGCGCAGTCGTTTTCACACACTCTTTGGTCTAAATATGGGCACAAGGATGATAAGCGACATTCAATCTGTGAGAAAAGAAACTTTCATTAAGAAGGTATGGTTTAGACCATGTCCATCACACTTCTTTATACACTTGTTCTGCTGCGGCTGCATCTTTTCCTTCTTCTTACTCATCATTATTACCTTTCTGTGATTTTACATATTAGGTACTGCCATTTGTCATTGACATTCTTCGTGCTCTTCCCCTGATCTGTGTGCCGCCGGTAGTTCACTATGGTGTAGTAGACTCTGACTCGGCAACCAAAAATGCCGTTATATGCTTCATTGTTATACACTTTGTCCTCGCTTTGATCGCATTCGTCCATACAGGAAGTAGGAACCCAAGCTGGTGCGAAAAATTAGCCAGGTAAGAGCTAATAAACGTTGACGTCTGTCTCAGTTGAGCATAGTCTTTACATGCTATTTATTTGTCTAATCGATTGGTAACGGGCTTGCAATTCTGTTGACAGATTCTCTTTTTGTACTGAAGAAGGTTTGGTTTGGAGTTGAAACTGAACGTTCTCATCTTTCTTAGAATTATTTTTCCTCTTTTAAGCGATAATATTTGGAAATTTAAGCAATTATAGGGAGTTTAAGCAAAGACGACGGCTACGGCAACGAAAACGTCAGTCCAAAATATAACTTAGCGCTATCACAAGTATTACGCGATTATTCCGTCTTGTTCGCCTTATGCAATACAGGCGAACTATCCTGTAACTTAATGGCTACGAACGGTTTTTAAAAAGTCAAAACAAAAAAACGACTGTTTCACAGTTATATGCTCACGTTGTCGTGAAAACCTAAAATTTGTTGATTTCACGTTGTTGTTTTGTGGAGTACGGCAGCGAAATGCACGGAAATTCGTGTTGCACGTGCAGCACGAGTATTTTTCCTTTTTTAGTTAACCAATATTAGTATAAGGCCATGTCCACACGTATCCGGAAATTTTTTTCCGCAAATATTTTTTTGCGGATGCGAAAATTTTCGCGTCCACACGCAGCGTATTCGAATCGTTTTCAGCAGTCCACACGTATCCGATTGTATCCGGAAATTTTCTGATTTGCTCTAGTGCCCAGTTCTTTTGCCGGAGAGAATCCTGAAATGAGCATGTGCATAATTGCGATTTTGGCGTCATTTCTTCCGCGCCATAGCTACTGCAAGGTGTAAACAGTCGAAGCTTGTAGTTTATCACTCAAAAAAATGTATGAATCTTCTGAAAAAGTCAA
>NC_090894.1:26835007-26845007 GCF_036669925.1 Montipora capricornis
TGGCAGAGAAGATTTCACTTCAAAGATTTAATTGCAATATATTTGGGTTTACAGACACTGGCCTTATTCGCTAACGAAGCCCGATTTTGTCACATTTTGGGTGTTTTTCCGGGCATGTTCCCTCCAAAACGAAGTCGGTGACCCCCCATTCTTTTTACATTTCTGACATAACTAACTCATCATCTTACAGCGGTAAAAGTTTCAGAAAAAAATCAATGTTGAAAAATTTTCGCGCGTACGTCCGTAAGGCGTGATTACCAGAAAAGCCACTTACAATTTTTTTTGGCTGAGAGGTTTTCTGGAGCGCTCGTTTAATGAATTACTTTGGTTTTCGAAAAGGCACCTTTAGTATGTTTATATTTTGGATAAAATTAAAAAGGCCAGATAGTACATTAGGAGAGACAAAATCAGGGGTGAATTCGACGTATGACGTTTCAAGGCCTCTCACTTGCAACTTCATCTAAAGAACCCGAATATTGAGCTAAATACACTAAAAAAAATTGTGAAAGTCACAAAAGAGATGAAGAAACACTTTGTTTGGTAAATGTAAAGAATTGTCGTTGCGCGCCTCTATTCTTGCGCTGGCCTCTGATTTGACATGATCAATGTTGAGGTGTTCGTATCCTTTCATTAACCACAGAAAAGCACTATATCCGAATTCACCGCACCGTCTCGTTCGCATATAGCTAGTTCAAACGTTCACATTCAATAACTTGTTTATCTGTGGAAATGGCTTTGTTTTAAAAATAAAAGAAAATTTAAACTCACAAGGAAGATTGGAACTCAGTTTGACTGAAAGTGGTCTTAGATTTTGGTAATCAAATGAAACCGCGCTCTCGTCGCAGCCATGATGTTTAAGTTGTGTCGCAAAATTTCTGTACCTGCTCGCATTCTGTTTTTCTTTTCTCTCAGGTGGTTCATCGTTCATATCTCATTTGTCCAGTTTGTGAGGGAAACCTTTTCTAAGAACAACATTGGGCCAATGCCGCCGCCAATACTGCTTCTTAGCGACGGTGGTCATGTGGAAAATCTCGCCTTACTGCCTTTGCTTAAGAAGCGTGTGAAGAAGATCGTTGTTGTCGACGGTGACCACAAGGAAGACGAGGAGCATTATGGTAACTCACTTTTGAACGCGTTGATGCTAGCCAGAACCTACCTTGACTGCTCTTTTTTGAGTAAGGACGGTGGTGATGTCACTTCGTACATGCTCGACGCGTTTCAAGATCCAAAGAAGGGAAAACTGCCACGAGTTTTCAAGTTTGTACATGCATTTTTCTATTATTGGTTTATTATATTATAGAAGAATAAGAAGAAACAAACTGTTTCTTCTTATTCTTCTATTTTTTGTTTTCTTACAACAATTCTCTTTAAAAGAAAGAATCAAGCTGATTGGTCAATTAAAGTCTCCAGGTTACTTCGCTATTAGCACTGAACGGTTTCCGTCAATCGCAGCCAGAAATGCGAGTATAAACGATTGGACGCGGATTTCAATAAGCGCCACAAAGTGTCCCCTGGATCCTCTCCCCAATTACAATATCACTGTTATGATGTCATTGTTATTCTGACGTTACTTTTGTCTTGTGACCTCGGCCGACCTCGTGCTTTCGAGACTATTAGAACTACTTGTTTTTCTCCGTTGTTTGTCTTCCCTGAAATCATAACATGGGGTCAAAAGTGGGATTCTAACCCATTTACAGAGTTGACCGTAGGTTCTAGGTTTCCTGAAACTTTTCAAAGATTTGCTCGCAGTTGGTATCTGCCCATGCTTAAAAGAGATGACGTTACACCATGTCTTAGATGCAAGTAGTGGTTTATGACCTGGTATAGTACGACGGTGAAGCTGTCGGTGAGTTCCAGTTATCACACTACGTTTAATAAATTTGGTAGATTTCGCTGGTTAAGGTTGCCATTCCGTGTCTCTTCTGCGCCCGATTTATGTAGCGAAAAATGATTAAGGCAAATGAAGGTCTTTGGGGGAGTGCAAGTAATAGCTGACGACTTTCTCGTGTGAGGTTTTGGAGACAATGGGGAAGATGCTGTCCTGGATCACGATCAAAATTTAACTGCATACCTTGAAAGGTGCTGTAAGTTAAACCTAATTCTTCATCCTCAGAAAGGCAAGCTCCGCCTGTCCGAAGAATTTTTCATGGGGAATTTGCTAACTGCTGAAGGTATCGTTACAGATCTAAACAAGGTCAACCCTATGAAAGACATTCCTACCCCAACAGATGTGACTTTGTTGAAGAGATTTCTTGGTATGGTTAATTATCTCGCAAACGTTCTTCCACACTTGTCCAGTGTATCGGAACCCTCTGCGTCGTCTTGAAGCTAAAGAAGTTAAGTGGTGCTGGCTCCCAGTTCATGATGAAGCTGTCCAGAAAATAATGAGTCTTGTTTGTCAAGCCTCAGCACTAAAGTTTTATGACGTCATCCAAGCAGTTACAGTTGAATATAACGCCTTGCTGTATGGACTTGGGTCATCGGCCAGTTACATTTGATTCTAGGGCGCTGACTCACGCTGAGCGTCGCTATCCCCAAATTGAGAAGGAACAGTAGTCTTTTTCTGAGAGGTTCCGTATCTACCTCTATGGCCGAGACATTGCTCATTTCAAAACTGACAACCAGTCTTTAGAAGCTATCTGCAAGAAAGACCTTGCTTCTGCTCGCAAGCGTCTCCACCCAATGCTGTAACGCCTTCAATGATACAACATTGACGTAAATTAAAGTACCGGAAGGGAGAAACTATGGAAATATCTAGAGCCTATCGAACCCAACCCACAGACAGAATATTATAAGCTTGAGGTGGTAGTTTTTGGTTGATGATTTACTGATCTCAGATGCACGCTATAACGACTTCAGAAAAACCGCGACCTCTGATGCTGATCTTCAGATCTATCGTCCACTATACTGGAAGGTTAGCCTAGTACTTAAGCCGAAGTACCCTTGTTTCAAATAATAATGATATGCTGTTTAAGTATGAGCGTATCATTGTAACAGCCGTGTTAGGACACGAGATGATGGAAAAGGTTCACTCATCTCACTTGGGTATCCAAGGATGCCTCCGCCATGCAAGAGAAGAGTTTTAACCGTCAAGGATGAATACTTGACTGAATTAAAAGATTTAATCCTGAGGTGTGATGTCTGTATTACTAACTCTTGAAAGCCAAAGCAACCTCGAGAACCGTTAATGCCACACGAAATTCCATCAATGCCCTGGCAAATGGTTGGAACAGACCTGATGCAGTTTGATGGAAGCCAGTACCTGATGACCCGTTGATTATTACTGGTGGTTTATTGAAGTTAACAATCTGGAGACTACAGATTCTAGAAATGTGATCGACAAGTTGCAATTTAACCGTCATGGAATACCAGAGATCCTCGCTTCTGACAATTGACCAATTAGAAAGTAAATTTGCACCGACTTGCTTGCTATGTTTGCCTTAGACTGGCGTTTTCAACACATAACCTCCTCACCTCGCAACCCCAAAAGCAATGGAAAGGTTGAGAGTGCAGTCAAAATATGTGAATTTATTATGAAGAAGGCAGCAGTTGGAACGTTTTATCCATATCTGACCCTTGTAGGCTATCGTTCAAAGTCTGTTCAGCAAAAGAACAAGCAAACTGCTACCGCTAGCAACAAGATTGCTCGAACCTGCAACAATCCCTCCAAAGAGTGTGCAGCAAAACCTTATTGCCTCCATACAAAAGCAGGCCTACTACTACAAACTCAGAAGTAAAGCACTGCTTGAATTACAGACTACTGAGACCATTAGGGTGAACAAACCAAATGAGAACACTTGCAGCGGTGTGCAAGAAGATGATCGGATCACGCTCCTGTGCTATTGCTTCTGGAAACTGTACTATCGAAGAAATCATAGGCCGTTTCGTTTGGTTCCACCTCTAGAAAACCTGTTAGCTACATCTGAGCAGACACCTCAAACCAATGGGAAACAGGACCTTATCCCGTGTGCTGACCCACAGGAAATTCTTGAGAGTTGAGCCTTGTTCCTGTCCATACGAAGAAAAAAGCTGTTCCTGTTAATTCGTCGTCTAGTACCAGGTGTTGCCACACTGTAAGATCTCCAATTCCTTTTCAATATTACACGACTTAGGAACACGGAACCAGTTTGTTAATACGTAACACGTTCATTTTAAGGCATTCTAGTGAGATTTCTCTAAACTCTGCTCCTTACGTCAAGATAAAACACATAAATATTTAAATGTTTATTTACCCCAAGATAAAAGTAACGCCAACCATAACACTGACATCATTGTTGAAAAGAGGTGGCAATCATTCTTAGAGTTAAGGGGTCACTTGGTGTTTGATATCAAAATTGGCCTGAAACTAATCATTTGCATATATTTCTGGACATAAGTGGTCAATCGACACCTGTAGACTAATGAGCATTGTCGAATCATCCCTGGAAAACCATCACCACTCCAAGCTTCCATATTTCCAAAGTACCAAAGGGCTTCGGGTCAGGCAAATCCCAATTGCTGTAACCCTTCAAAAGTGACCTACTGGCTTCCATAGGCGATTGCTTACGGGAGGTTCGCCTAAAGTTTTCCGGTTTCCTGCTATCTTCTGAAGCCAAATTTGAGCAGCAAAGACACTTGACGAAGGGAACAACGCAGATTTCCAAAACCGGTCAAGGTTGTTTATCATAAAACTCCTCTATGGCCATTCCAAAAGTTGTTTTTTGCAGAAAGGAGTCGTAAACTCCGAGCTCCGGAGTTATTTGCGGCAAGAAGGGTAACAACAACACAATCAAGCAATCAACATTCTAGTCCCAGCCAAAATCCGTTCCCAAGTCTAAAACAATAAAAACAGGAGTTATTTGCTGTAAATAAGGCGAAATCAGTACAATCAATAAATCACGTTTGTTTTCTTTAAGGTTCCAAGTTCAGTATAAAGAAAGTCAATTTGGCAGCAGCGGTGACGGTGAAATTATGTTGATCACACCCAGAAAACCAAATGACAGTGTTGGTTGCCCGCCAAATCCCATCCCTTCGGTCCCTTTGTCTCCGTTTGATGACGAGGCCGATGGACTGGAGCCTGGAATATGCCTGGAAGCAAGCGACGTCGATAATCTAACTTGGTGCTGCTGTCCGTGCTGCCATGGTCATCATTGCTGGGGACTGTCTGACTCTTGCTGTGGTACGTTCCCGCAACACTCTACCATGAATCAGTTCTTCACTTCCCGAATGTTTGCAGCTTATCACCGAGAGGGATACCGAGCATGCGTAGAAGCCGAAAAGGATGACTTCATGAAGAATTTTGGGTTTAGAGAGCAGCAAAGCGAAGATGCCAGCAATATTGTGTGAAAAACTATAAATGGACAAATCGAGACCTAAGAAGTTATTTTCAAGTTATATTTACACTTGTCCTCAAGTAAGACCAGTGTCTTATCCGGCTTTACTATGCTAATTCATTTTTATTCCTTTTCTGATTACATTTTTTTCCCTTATGGACTATAGCCAATCACAAAATATTGATTTGATAAAGAGGTACTAGGAGGAGCCCATGAGTAGAGGCCGCCATGTGTACTATATCCTTGAGTCAACCTTTGCCCGTATCTTTCTATTTTTAGAACCAACCGGTCAGCAGGAGACGGACAAATTCGCACAATTTGCGTACATTGTTTTTGCTATTAATTTTTTGTCTTCGTTAGACAAGGACTTTATTCTGATTGGCTATTTTAAACGGCGCATGCAGTGCCGAACAACTCGTGGCGTTCTAAAAATAGAAAGATACGGGCATAGGTTGACTCAAAGGGCTTGTATGGGAGAGGCAAGCTCCTACTGATGGGCTCCTGGTACTAGGTAATCTCGAAAATGGCGTACTGTGTAGTGTGTCACAGTGTGTTCCAAAAACATAATTTGATAAGTGTGGAGGCCATTTTCTATCCCCTGTATAAAATCCGAACAGCACAGCGAGGATACCAGCCAAATCGTGTGAAAAGCCATAGATGGATAGGTTGTAACGTAGTGGTTTATTTTCAAGTTACAGATACCCTCGTCCTCAAAGCGAGACCATGCAGAGTTCTCATCTGGCTGTCAAAGTCTAGCTTTGATAAAGAGGTTCCACGTGATCTCAAATACGCAATTAAAAGAACTTTATGGACGGCAGCATGGGGTATTCTGCCATCTTCAGCGGCTTCTCTTGCTCTGGTGTTGGCGTGGAAATACTGCTCAATAATAACTTCACCAGAGTCCAAGTATTGAAATTGTTCTCCGATCCAGAGGGAATGACCGAGATTTATCGTAAATGATAGATATAATATCTCTTGAAGAGTAGAGAGTAGTTAAATTTCAGTGACAAACGTTTGTCGTATGATGCCAAATGATTTTTGTGCAGCAGAAGGCTTGAATCGAGAGTTACTGTCTTTTATATAAATTATTATACATTTAGCAAATCGATGTCAGTTTTTCATGCGTCTGTCCTGTTATTGGTTATGAATTTCGTCATAGCATTGTCAAAGTCGCTGTGCATCCACGAGGCGATAGCCGATCCGATCCGCACACTACTTTGACATGAGCGCGCAGGAATTTTGCAGTCATTGCAAAAAATAATAATGTTCACGCTGAGATTAACCAAAATCTTACGAATGTACTAATAACAAACAAAGTATTTGTTTTAAGAGGTCTTTTAAGAAGTTTCTTTAAGTATTTTGTTTAGATCTCTTAGGTTAGCACTTAAGCTATTAATCATTTTTAGTATAACTACATAGGTGATTGTACTACGCAAGTCGTTTTGTGGAGGTGGAAGACGAGTAAATTAATTGTTTAAAAGAAAATGCATAATTTTTATATTTCAAATAATCATCTATGTTATTATACTATTTTATAATAATTATTAACCTCAGGCTCGGTGAATAATTGTTATTGAGCAATATTATAATTTATTAAATAATTAGGATAGTACGCCCCACTCTCATGCATTGGTCAATAGCTGGGTTTAAATGAGAGTATGGAAACAAGGCTGTGACATCACACGAATTTCGATTGGTTATGTAGTCAGACGCGCGTTTTGATTGGCTGGTAGGAAATATGAGAATATATCAAGAAATCTGTTTCAATCAAGAAGTAAAAAAAACAACCAGAATTTTACTTCATTTGTCAAATTGTCTTTGAGGAATATTTTATAAAACCAATAGAGGACTTTATGCCCCATCTCCCTTACCCATCGGACACAAGACTTTCCTAGTGAGCTGCCTTGTTCTCTTGATAACAATTTTGGCCCAGTAAAAGTGAGGGTACTGAAAAGGCAACAATAACTACCTGGAAAAACAGGAAAAAGGAGTGGCTGGAACAAGTGGAGGAGGGGGGGGGGGGGGGGTCGAAGCAAGCGTCTGGAGCCGTCAACAGTGTGAAAGCGACTGTTGATTTTAGTGTATCATGATCGCGTGATTAGCATTAAGACCCTAGAGGGTATTTGCTTCAATTCTATTGACTCCTCCCTCAAGTCTCAGTACTCCTCATATTATCCGCCAAATAACTAAGGGAAGATGAAGCCATAAAAATTTTATTTGTAAGAATATATTTCATTTGTGCCCTATCTCCATTACCCATCGGACACAAGATTTTCCTAGTGAGCTGCCTTGCCTGAGCTATGTTTACTGGGCAGATAACAAACAATAACTGGACTAGAATGGCTATGGGCAATGAACTCATAGCCGCCTTTATTTAAACAATGTACAAAAACTTGTTCTCTTGATAACAATTTTGGCCCAGTAAAGATGAGGGCACTGAAAACGCCAAAGCATATGCCTATACATATGCAGCCCCACCCCCAGGCAAGTGCAGCACAACAAGAGAAGAAACCACAACATAAGGCATATTAAGTTTAAGGTAATGAAAGCGACCACACCGCCGTATAGAAGAGGCTAGCTGATTAGAAAAGTAGGATCTAGTAACTGGTGCTCCATCCACTGTTCTAAAAAGGGGGCCAGGGCTAGCTCCCCTCAACTCTAAGTACTGGGTCAAAAGCTCAACTGGACATGAATGATGTTAGCGGGACACGACAATTGAAAAAGGGCGGTCATTATAACTGTGCTTATACTGTTTGAAAGTAACTTTGAAAGCGATCAGCTCCTGGGAACTGTTTACGAGCTTCCTGAACTGGGAGATTTGCAAAGGATAACTGGAACTGCCCCCCTTATATCCTGTTATTTCGCCTAGGCGCAAAAAGGCGTAAAATGCCAATGAACACATAGCTTGAAACTGGCAAACCTGGTAGGGAGAACCTACCAAGTAAGGAGCAACCAAGAACAATTGATCCAAGATAGGGAGAGTGATTGGCAGGCGACCATCCAGACGAAAGCCAACTTTGTGAAACCCCTTAAGCATTTGGGAGACATAACGCTGGTAAACTGGTAGAAAAGATGGCTGAAGACTGGAACGAAGTAAATTGGAGGCTATGGTTGCCAACTGAGAGGCTGCACATGGGGAGGTATCGCTGTGGGAGCTTGGTGCATGGAAGCTGGTGCCAGGCGTTTGAAAATCTCCAACTGCAATCGAGATAAAGAATCAGCCAATCTGTTCTGGAAACCAGGTATATGTTTGGCCTTAAAACATATATTGTGCAATAAACACACTGGCACCAGCCTACGCACAAAAAACATTAAATTCTTATCACAACAAGACTGTATGTTAATGACATGGACCAGAGCCTCATTGTCAGTGACAAGTAATACACATTGGTTTTTAAGCTCCTGCCCCCACAGATGTAAGCTTAGCGCAATGGGGTAGAATTCCAAGAAGGCGATATTGCGGTGACGCCAGTTCTCTGGCCAGGCACCAAAGCACCAATGCTTGCCAAAATCTGCACCAAACCCAATGGCACCGGATGCACCCGTAAACAATTGGAGCTGATGGGAATTACTCCAAGCATCAGAAAGAAAAAGTGAACGGCCATTAAATTCAGAGAAAAATTGTTGCCAAACTGTCAAGTCCTCTTTAACCCCACGAGCAAGTCTGATACGGAAATGGGGTGTTTTTATACAAACGTTGGCCGTGTAGCACTTATATTTCAAACAGAGTTAACTGACTAGAGGGTAATGTGAAGTGCTAGATTTCTATCCCATATTAACCATGTGAGCGTTAGCCCTACTGATGGAAATGGACCCACACAAGGACAGCAAAAAACTCTGACCAGGGTGGGAATTGAACCCACGACCTTCGGGTTATATCACCGCTGCTCTACCAACTGAGCTACAAGATCAGACAGGAGCAGGCCGTGGGAACTGAAGATGTTAAAGTCACGGCAATTAACATGTACAAGTACAAGGAAAGGTTACGTTTATACAATCACGTGGGTTCAATTCCCACCCTGGTCAGAGTTTTTCTCTGTCCTTGTGTGGGCCCATTTCCATCAGTAAGGATAACGCTCACATGGTTAATATGGGATAGAAATCTAGCACTTCACATTACCCTCTAGTCAGTTAACTCTGTTTGAAATATAAGTGCTACACGGCCAACGTTTGTATAAACGTAACCTTTCCTTGTACTTGTACATGTCCCAAATACTCTACTATCTCAGAAACATAGCCAGAAAAGAAAAAAAAAAGAACCGATCATTATTTACGGGCGTGGGCAACCCCCGCTGAAGTTGGCAATGTGGTCTGGCTGCTAGGGGATCTGGGAGTCCCCCTTGCATGGATGCTGTGTGCTGACTTTCTGTTGAATGCACGAAAATTACAAGTCACCGCCCGATGGGGGGCATCACACTTTGGACAAGAATGCTTAAACGAGCACCCAGAACATTCACCCCACTTTATGGAATTTAAAACAAAACCTCCGGGAACATCGGTAGGTTTAACCGTACCAGCAATTGGGAGAGGTTTTCTTGTAGGGGCCTGAGATCGTAACCACAATTTCCAATGAATATTCCCCCAAGGAATAGCTGTGGCACTGGATTGGCGCAAAAAACGAAAATTCTCATCGTAGAATTTCTAATTATGTCCCCTAGCAGCCAGATCTTGAATGGTGGCCCCATATT
>NC_090894.1:26857507-26870714 GCF_036669925.1 Montipora capricornis
CGTTTAATGAAGCCGTTGAAGGAACGAAAAAGCCCTTAAAGGAAAAACATTTGTAGGAATATTGAGCCCGTTTTTGAGATAAACAAAGCTTTGAAGTAGAACGTAATTGTCTATCTATAGATGGTGTCTCAGTGAGACGATCAAATTTGAAAGATCTTCGGTATTGTTATCTATTGGAGGTTAAAGATGCCCTAGAATTAAATATTTTTTCCAAGTTTACAGTTTCGTGACGCCTTTCGTTTCGAAAATATAGTATTTTGAATTTCCCAATTGTCACCTTACGCAGCTTACGTAACACCATGATACCAAGCTATTTGATTGAAAAAAAAGTCTATCCCTATGAATTTCAGCAGTTTGAGCTTTTCAAGAACACTAGGAGCTGTATTCATACACATGTATTTTATCTCATGAGCGAAAAGTTATTAGAAAATTCCAGATGTTGGAGCACTTTAATCCACCTACACAAGTTGTGTGAAACGCTTCGACAACGCTCAGAAACGATGTACCGCACAGATCTGAGAATTGGAGAGGTGGTTTCTAAATTTGTTTCCTGCAACATTCCAAGTTTTAGGCCTTTTTCATCGAAAGTTTCGGATTTATTTTTTTGTTTGTTGTTTCACATAACAGAATATTCTACTTCTCTTCCCCTTGTATATCTCCGCAGTAGTCACATGCGCCTCTCGAGTACCTATTTTTTTTAATTTGCGAAGTTCGAAACAAAAGAAGTTGACGTTTCTGCAGCCAGTTGCCCATTCATAAGAACGCGGATAATATACCGGTGAAAATCGCTTAATGTTTGCAGTTGCAAGTAAATTGAACAGGTGACAGTATGTCTTGGAACAGGTTGTTGGAATGGAAATAACGTGGGCGTTGTCTATTTTTGCGGGATCTAGTATGAAGCGTGACATCAGATGAATTGGTTTCAAGTGAAAGCAGCCGGTGAGGCAAAAGCGGGTGAAACACTGGTGTAGCAACTCAGAAAACGTGTGAAAAACTATTCTTGTAATTAATATGGGTAAGTGAAAACCGGTATACAGCTGGCGGCAGAGGTTCCACATGAACAGTGTTGTGAATAACGCGGCGGGTGACCTCTAGCGCTAGGTATAGCTAACATGAAGATCAAGAAACTAACAATTAATTAAAAGAAAAAAAATTGACATCGGCGGATGATGTTCGTACAAAGAACAGCTGAGACAGAAAGAGACTGAGAAATTTCGGCCAGTCAGTTATAACATACCGTTTCTGGAAGTTCTGTACTGGCGATTTCGTCATGTCAACAGGCAGGATTAGAGTAAATATATTTTTCTTAACATAGCCTAAATTTCAGAAGGCTGAATCCAGCATATTCATGTTTTAGCTTCATTGCATTGCATCATTTGCCATCTCGTGGAACATGGGCTTTGAATCAGCAAACGAAATTAAACGTAGAACCCATCATTTGGTTGCTCCACTGCACGTTATACATTCCGATTTTCATGGAATTCTGTAAGACGTGAGGCTGTTTCAAGTCTCTCGCTATCGGAAATCTTCTCCTTCGCGGCTGTGTTCATTTGTTAGGGGTGTGGTACATTGCTTTTAGCCATTGAAATCAGTGGGGGCACAAGAGCATGGTATTTCCCAAATAGTACAGCCAATAGTTAGAATAATCGAGTTAGGTGTGACGTGAAGTAATGCGTGCAATCTTCCCAACAACTTTTGACCATGATTGTAGATCAAATAACATCTGCACTAAGCAGAATAAATGTATACGAAGCATGTTCTTTGCTCATGGAAGATAACATGCCAACCCCTATTACAATCTTCTTGGAATTTTACGATTTGAAAATATTTAAACTAAAAATGTCACTCTTTGCATATTAAATTAAGAACAATGAAAGTAACACCCCAGTTGTACTATTGAATGTTCGCACACCTGCATCAGAGATTCATTCACACAATACTAGGTATGCTGCAAATCAAAACTTCTTTAAGCCACCAATACGCACTAATTATGGCATATCTCCATTTAAATTTTCCGCAGCGAAATCTGTCCCACCAGAACTTTAACGTTTCCCATACATACTCTTTAAAAGCGCGACAAAATCTTTTTATTGACCATCTCGTATTTATGTGTATGTATATCCTTCCTCTCTTACGATACTTGTTATTAATGTGTCTTAAACTATACTTAACATATGGCCGTCGCCAGCTTATATCCACATGACAGTGACCAGCTGGAAAGCTTATTGGCTACTTTGGTCACTGCACACTATTAATTATTGTCTCGAATAGCTATTTCTGTCTGAACGAACTTTTCTTTCTGTAATGATTGTATAGTGTCTTATGAGCTTTGGCGGTTTTTTGTGCTTTTTGCAAGAGAAACTATTCTAAGACGAATTCAGTCTAGTATTTTACTGAATAAAGTGTAAGAAGACGTCAAAGCTGTATTGATAATGTATTTATTTGTGTTAACTTCGCGAAAAAAAGGCTTAAGTGGCGTCCTTTCGCAGAAAAGATACCCTTTTCTTATACCTTCTATTGATAAATGGTCGTATGCCTTCCATTGGAAAATAGTACCCCTTTCACAAGCCTACTTAAAAACACTGCATCCCCATTTTAGCTCTTAGAATGAAGTTAATGAACGATATTTCCTCTCATATAAGGCGCTTTTAAATACCTAAATGACAGATTTGCCCACCTTTTCATATACTTTGACTCTTGAAATCCCTACACTTTCATATACCTGAAGCGTGAAAAAGGTACCCCTTTCGAGCAAGTATGAAATAAATAGCTAAATAATATCTTAAGGTTTTTCAAAAACCCTCTTTTGTTTTTTTTCCTTTTAAGCAAATATGGCTAATGTGAACCCAACACAAATTGGTTTGGCTTTTTCCGGTGGTGGCATTCGGTCAGCGGCGTTCAGCTCTGGAGTCTTGCGCAGATTGTTGGAACGAAATGTGGAGGTGGACTACTTGAGTTGTGTGTCAGGAGGCGGTTACACAGGCACTGCGTTCCTAGATTGGAAATACAGAGAAGAGAGGAGGAGCAGTTCCACCGAAAATGAAACTGAAGACCAAGAGAATTGGCATGACAAGTTTTTCAAGCACATGAAAGAAAGAGCTGGGTACTTTTGCAACTGGCACAGTCCACTAGATGGAATCCTAGATACAGTGACCATATTGGGCCTCATTCTATTGGTCAATTTCCTTGGGCCAATCACCACGCGGGGGTCGTACGCATGCCCAATAGCCTTCATGATCGACTTGATGTTTGGAGAGTACCTGCGAGATAAGGGGGACTGCAATGATGTTGTTGCTGCAAAATTTTCTGACAGCCATAATCCAGAGGCCGGTAAAAATGCAACCATACAAGAGCTACGGCAGAGCTGTAAAAGTAACCCGGGTTCTGGCCGTATTATTCTCTTCTCTCTTTTGGTTCTCCTTACCGCCATATTTTTCGTATTATCTAAAAAAAGTTTCCTACGGCGGTACTCTACTCTCCTAAGTTTCAGTTGCGCTATATTTGGTGCTTCTTTTGTTCTTACATTCGTACCATTTGCTTTGCACGATGTTGTTCGTGACATTCCGCATTGGTCGCAGTATCTTGCTGTGGCTGTTAGCATTTTTGTGTGGTTTTTCCTGCCTCTGCTCCGTAATGTAACAACCCATGTATTGATGGTTTATTTTTTTTCGTATGTGATCTACTGGAGGGTATATGCAGCCCCTGTACTTGGTGTTGTGTATTCTGATAAACTCTTTGCCCGCTTACTTTTCGCTTCTGGCTTTGTCGTGTGGGTTGCCCTTTTGTAGATGCATTAAGTTCGAGACTGACCCATGTTTACAACAGGTAAGACGACTTGCATGAGGTGTCACAAGTGATATTAAATGGTGGTTTTAATGACAATTCACCGTCCCAATATTTATGGTAAAGCAGTGTGACATATGCGACCAAAACGGACCTCACCCGTTGAAGGAAAACAAGAGAAGATATTAATTGTTACGGAGAAGAAAACGTCCAGTCGGGCAATTTATTTTTTGAATTTCTTCTAAGTTATTTTAAAATGAAATAGAAAAAGAATTTTTTTCGGGAGGCTTCGGCATAGGCAGCAAGCGGGCTTGAACATTAAAAAATAATAATAAATAAAATAAAATGGCGATCCGTGCGAGGCGCAGAAGCTTACTACCCGGAGCCTCCATCTTCCATATTAACCCTTTCAGTCAACCTTTTCCAGAATCTTTCTATTTTTACAAGCACCTCCCAGGGGGGCTTTAGTGGGTGTTTTCACAATAGCCAATGATAACAACCTGAGGTCAGCCATTTATTACGTCACATATATGAACCACTTCCAGCGGCGGATCCAGACCTGGAGGTAAAGTGGGGGCCCCTCTCAAACATTTTTCCCCCTTTCACAGGTTTGGTGGCCTTGGTCCAAAAATAGGGGTGAAGGGGGGGGGGGGTCCCCTGGATCCGCCACTGACTTCACGTATCTTCTCAGTCGCATACGTTCTGTAAGTCAAAATATAGTAGAAAGATACGGGAAAGGGTTGACGCAAGCGTACAATACAGATGGAAGCTCCGGGTAATGGGCCCCTGCCCTCTTTCAATATATTAAAATTCAGTCCTAAACAAAAGGCATCACCTCGAGGCTCTGGGGAATAATCATAAGGATTTGCATGAGTTTATTTCCCAGGGCATCGAGATGATCCCTTTGGTTTAGAACTGAATTTTAATATATCGAAAGTGGGCTATTATATAACTTCACGTTAACATGCTCGAATGAGGCGATATGACGTCATTTAGTTGGGAACCTTAAGGGAAAACTTATGTTTCTAAAAATAACTTTCTATTTTGAAATTCACAATCATATCCCTAGCTCTCTTTCTCTTTATTTTTTCGGGGTTGAAAGTCATAGCAATATTACTTGCTTAGAAACATTAACGTCACATTTCTTTTAAGACTCAAATTTGCCAACCACGGAACAAAATAAGTCATTGTTTCACCAACCAATTAGGTTCTGGTTGACATAGTTGGCATATTAATAAGAATGAATGACGTCCCGAGAAACACCGCTTTTCGAAAATGCATATGACCAGAAGGTGCCAGCGAAAATAATGGACTTCAAGATCTTCATAGATCATGTAACAAGTCTCCTAGCCAATGTGTAACAGTAGGACCGAAACATGAGGAATGAAGTACGAGTCAAAAGAAATTGTTGCTTTTTCAGTAATGTGATATTATAACCACCTAGTAATAAAAATAATAATCAAATATTAAGGGAGGAGGACAACAACAAACTGGACAATCCGATACCATTGGAATATGCATGTTTTATCATCTCCAGGTGGAGGCTTCAGAAGGCATTTTACCATCCTAGTGGTCTTGGAAAAAACGGATGTTCAGGAATTGGGTGGAGTGATGTCTGCACGCTGTGGATATCTGCCCTTTGTCAATCTCGGCATAGAAGCCCTGACCACGCTGTACTTGCAAATGAAGGCGTGGTTCCAAAAAGAGCACTAACCGTTGAAGATCTTAAGGGCACGAAACCAGAGTACGTATCAAACATTACAGTCAACCGATGGAAAAAAGATGAAACCTCTGAAAAAAACTACGACCTGTTGACAATTTCTCCCACATCAATCGCGCGTGTAGACAGCAAACCTGGGCAGGATCAGTTCAAAGGGAAACTAGAACCAGAGGATATCAAATTATCCGATGCTATGGCTACATCGGCGGCCGCACTGTCTACTTACATGGGAAAATATGATAATTCTCCCGAAATGAGCCTCAGTCGTTTCCACACACTCATTGGTCTAAATATGGGCACTAGGATGATAAGCGACATTCAATCTGTGAGAAAAGAAACTTTCATTGACAAGGTATGGTTCTTCGTCATCATTTTAGACCATGACCATTTCACTTCTTCTTCGTCGTCTTCTTCTTCTTCTTCTTCTTCTTCTTTCTTTTCGTCTTTTCGTAATCTTTGCCACCATTCAGTACCCCTTCATTCTTGTCATAACTTTGCCTAATTTTTCTGTAATTTTGTTAGGTGCTGCCGTTTGCCATTGATGCTTTCCGTGCTCTTCCACTGATCTGTGTGCCGCCGATTGTTCACTTTGGTGTAGCAGACTCTGACTTCGCATCCAAAGTTGCAGTCATATGCTTCATTGTTATACACTTTGTCCTCGCGTGGGCGGCATTCGTCCATACTGGAAGTAGGCACCCAGGCTGGCGCGAAAAATTAGCAAGGTAAGAGTGCCGAACGTACTGATTGGTACACCTTGTCTGTCCCAGTGGAGTACAGTCACTTTGTACTCTTTATTTGTCTGGAAAATTGAATGGTAACGGACTTTCAACCGTTAAAACAATCTCTTTTTTTGTACTGAAGGTCTTGTTTTAGAGTTGAGACTGAACGTTCTCATTTTTACTCGTGGATATCCACGAGTTTTGGTGAGAATCTGTATGCAAATTGTCACTCACTCGTAACCGGAAGTTCGATCTAATTAGCCAGTCAGGAGGGATATTATTTCAAGCGAATGACAACACAGCTTAGAAAGCTGTGACACACGTGGCTTGATTTCCTGTTAGCCGGGTTGTGCGCCACCATTCTGTTTGTGGCTTTTATACTTAAGTGCTTGAACACCTTCCGCTGCATTTAGAGGCAAGAGACTAAAGAAGTAAGGAAATGTCGTTCCTCGAAAGTGAAGCAAAATATTCTGAACAAGTACACTGTACACGTTGGTGCAATTAATTGTGCATCGCCTTTCACTCACCAACGCGTAGACTTAAATGTCGGGAGTCTGTTCCCAAATATATATTATCATGCTCCCCGTGACAGAGAACCTTCCAGAATTTCCACATCTGACCCAAACTCTGTGTTGTGTTTTGAATGTAAGGAGAGAGTCATTTAGAGATCTTGTATGGCGAGTTTTAGTCGATACAAATCAGAAGGCTTCATAAAATAAGTAAGCGCTAATGTTGCATTCACTTGTCTGTTGTCCCATTGTCATCGTTCTTTGGTAATTTGGTGCCATTCTGCCCTATATTTCGGGTGATATCCTCAACCGAAGAGCTATCTCTCACAGAGAGCCCAAAAAAATGTAGCCAAAATCCTTCAATTCGCCGCAAACTCGTTCAGCGACATGTTCGAAGATTCTATGGAGCATCTATTCAAGAAAATAGTCTCGCTATCCACTCTGCGAAGGAAATTTAGCCACAAATTTCAATGTCGTTTTCTGTCAACGTTCTCGTGACGATCAGCCGTGCACCCAAACCGTCAGTTAATGACAAATCACTGCTCCCTTACTAGTACACATCTTTCGCTCCACCCCTCCCCGGACTTTAGGAGCGGGAGGTTTCATCCAAGGAACTTTGTCAAGTCTAAGCAGGGGTGGAGGGAAGGTAAGGGAGCGGTGACTTATCATCAGCTGACCGTCTGGGTGCACGGCCGATCAACAACAACAACAACAACAACAACAAGATTTATTTGTACTGTAAAATGAACTAGCTAGCTAAATAACAAATATGTGAATTAAAAATACATCAGTAGCTGGTCTCCCAAAATAACTAAAAAGCTAAACTAGTTGGGAGACCACCATTTATTAAATGAAAATATGTACATAGGAAAAGGGCATTGCTGTATTTAAATGAATTATTTACTTTTACACACCTTATATAGGGATTAGATTACAGCCCATATAGAAAATTACTTCTTAATTATGTATACAATAATAATAATAATAATAATAATAATAATAATAATAATAATAATAATAATAATAATAATAATAATAATAATAATATAATAATAATAATAGACAGTTTGTCAGGGAAATCGCAGAGAATGTTGATAAGAAAAAAACTTGGCAATGGTTATCCAAATGTGATCTGAAGATTGGGACAGAAGCATTGTTATGTGCCGCACAGGAACAGGCCATCAGGACAAACTATGTAAAGCACCACATCGATAAGACCAGTGAAAGCCCCCTGTGTAGATTATGTGGAAAAAAATGTGCAAGCGTGCAACACTTAGTATGTGGATGCGAGAAATTGGCTCAGAAAGAATATAAGAGGTGACACGACAACGTAGCAAAGAAAGTCCATTGGGATTTTTGTAAGAAGAATGGGTTGGAGCATACGGAAAAGTGGTATGAACATGTCCCAGAAGGAGTAGTAGAAAATGAAGAAGTCAAAGTTTTGTGGGATATCAATATTCAGTCTGACAATGTGATAGAGGCAAGAAGACAAGACTTAAGTGTAATTGACAAGAAAGAGCGAAAGGGGATAATCATCCATATAGCTGTATCAGCTGATGTAAGAGTAGGGGAAAAAGAAAATTAATAGAAAAAGTAGAAAAGTACCAGGACTTGAAGAGAGAGATCGGAAGATTGTGGAAACTCAAAATGGTAGAAGTCGTACCTGTAGTGATAGGAGCCCTTAGAAGTGTCACCAAAGGATTTGATAGGTGGATTGACAAGTTAGGGATCCCATATAGTGTAATGTGTAATGCAAAAAACTGCCTTGTTGAGAACTGCAAGGATATTGAGGAAAGCATTGGAAATGTAAAGAAGAGATAACTCTGTTAGCCTTTGGTCATTTGTTATTGTTAGAACCCGTACTTGTTCTGGAAGAATGATACAGAAGCCTGAGAGACTGGACCTATGAATAATTATACTAGCCCCACCCTAGTTTGTAGGACGTAGAGTGTCATATGACTTTCGTTGTGTTCCTGTCTTGTTATCGAAGGTTTTTGTACGTCGTAGCATTTCACTCATATACATCCCTTTTGTAAATCGATGTGTAGCCGAGTCCAGTGGATTAAAGTTGTGTTACGCTTCAGTGTCTCGTCGTAAATACTAACATGGTCCTTCACAGCCGCAGTCAAGGAGATATTTCAGCAGTAAATTTGTAATTCTTCCAGACCTTCCAACTCTCAAGCCTTTTGTGTGAGGCACACGCATTTGATATATTTCTCCCGCCCACACGCATCCACACCTCTTCCTCACGCTGTCATGCATGTAGTTCCCACACGGAATAAATGTGCACATTATGTCCATGTAAAATACCGTAAAATATTCACGTGTAAGGACGATAGTATATATAGAACTGAAATTGTAAATGCCAGTTAGTTGTGACTGAGCTACCATAAAAGAAAAGTTGAAAATTGAGATAACAATGGCCGAAACTTCGAGTAGTTCCGGCCGAAAGAGAGCAAAAGTTGATGGTCCTCTAGCTAGTTCCTCTGCTTCTTCGTGTAAATTTGACGGTGCTGCGAGATTCAAATCAAAATTTCAGCCATCCTGGACAAAAAAATGGCCGTTTATTATTGCTGTTCCTCGTTCACCCACTGAGTTCAGATGTACGATGTGCGGTCTGTTCTTCGCAAGGTCATCAGTTGCAACCACATGGCCACCGGTTCCTCGAGCAAAATGGAAGACTTATCTCAACTCAAAGTCGATCAAATTCGTGAAATGCTTGGAAAAAAGGATTGCCTACTACTGGAAAGAGAAAGGTCTTGGTGGAAAGGTTAGTGAATGCTCAGCATGATTCGAAGTCAGATGTTATTGCACCAGAATTAAAGAAAGGTTCGAATTTCGCCGAGGCTTTGAAGGAACCTCTTCAAGTGAAAAGTGGAGTTGAAATTCAGGATGTTAGTTCGATTAGACGTAAAACCACAGACTTTCAAATGGATATGAATCCGTTGCTTCAGGATATTTTGTAGCCAAGTCAAAATGCAAGCAACAAAATCAAAATACAGTTGAGAATTGAAAGGCTAACTGTGTACCGTGAGAATTATCTTCAACTGAGAAATGAATTAATCGCGCTTGTTCCCGAGGATATGATAGAGAAAGAACTCCGAAGATGGGGAAAAATTCTGAGTGAAGTAGTTAAAGCTGTGGATGCTGCTCATGAATTCCTAAATAAAGATTGCGATGTGGGATATCACTCCTCGAAGGATATTGCATACAGTGACAGTCGTGTATCCTCAAATCTGAAATTACCGAGACTTGAGTTGCCAAAGTTTAATGGCGATGTGTTGAAATTTCAAAACTTCTGGGATCAGTTTGAAGCTGCAGTGCATAACAATGTTGATTTACCAAGTGTTCAGAAGTTTACTTATCTACGCTCGGTGCTAACTGGAAATACCTTGAAAGCAATAGACGGATTTGAAGTAACTGGAGCAAATTATGAAACAGCTGTTGAATGCCTTAAACTCAGGTATGGAAGAAAACGTATGATCATCTCATTTCTAGTGAAATCTGTCATCAAGATGGATGCTAAGTCTGTTGTTAATGCATCCTCCCTCAGAGATCTCTATGATACCTTTATGAACAGAACTAGAGCTTTAGCGGCTCTTGGAGAAGATCCAATGAGCCATGGATGTATTTTGTTACCCCTTTTTAAGACCAAGTTACCACCTCAGTTATTAGAAAAATGGGATTTGAAACTTGCGGACACTCAAGAAGATGAAATAGGCTTTCAATTGTTCTTTAAATTTCTTAACCGACAAGTTGTGTCCAAAGAAGCAGGAGAAAGAAGTTCAAATGTGAACATTACCCCAGGAAATCACAGTTCTGATAAAGGTAAAGAAAACCTAGGAAAGTCTTCATTTCCCAAAATGGGTGGTGCGAATGAGATGTATACTGCTTCTGCACTACTTGGTGAAACACGCACTCCAACACAGCCAAATTGTAATTTCTGCAAGGCAGATCATGACTCACAAAATTGCCCAGTGTTTAATGAAAATCACTTGATGGCAGATGGAAACTAGTGCAAGAGAACAAACTGTGTTTCAATTGTTTAAAACCTAGCAACCACAAGCACTTCTTCAGAATTTGTCGCCATCCTCAGTGTTCTGTAGCGAATTGTGGTCACCAAAATCACTGGTTATTGCATGGGCAGCAGTCAGTTGCTACACCTCGGCATCTAAGCAACACTAGTTTAAGTGGATTGGCTTCAACTAAGCCCGCATTACCTATGAGAGAAACACTCCTACAGACAGGATTAGCCAGGTTGATTGTTAAGGGTCAAGAAATGACAGTCCGTGTTTTACTAGATTCAGGGAGTCAACGTTCGTATATACGAAGGAACATTGCAGAGGCCCTTGACCTGCAAGGTCCCTCAGAGCTATTAAGTGTCACAACGCTAGGTTGGGAAACCATTGAAACGAAGAGATTCCAAAGAGTGAAATTTACCCTTTCACCAATTAAGGGAGATTCAAAGGTGGAGATAGAGGCCCTTTCTATTTCCCAGATTTGTAATCCTCTCTGGCCAGTACAGATGGTCTTCCATAACAACTCTCATCTTCAAGGCTTAACTCTTGCAGATAGTTATCCTCGTGGTTCAGTTCAAGTAGATGTTCTCATTGGTGCAGACAACTACTACTCATTTGTGACTGGGGTCTGTAAGAGAGGTAGTTCCAGTGAGTCACTTGTTGCTGTGGAATCTTGCCTCGGCTGGATTGTCACTGGACAAGTAAACTTCATCCATGCTGACAGTTGTAGAAAACAGTGGAGTCAACGAAACATTGAAAGACTCTGGGAACTGGAGTCAATTGGTATTGCAGAGATCGAGAACCCTGTTATGTCACAAGAGGAAGAACGTGCTGTTGATGACTTCAATTGAGGATTGAACTTTGATTGACATAACTATGAGGTGAGACTACCATGGAAAAGAGATCCTCCACAGCTAGAAAGTAATTATGCACAAGCTTTGAGACGCCTGGAAAGTGTTGAAAGAAAGTTAAGGCAAGACCCTGTGAAAGCTAAGGCTTACAAAGCAGCGATCAACGAATATGTAGAGAAAGGTATTGCAGAGGAAGTACCTGATCAGAGTGATGGCAATGGAACTGTGCGGTACTTACCGCATCATGCTGTGTTTCGTGATGACAAAAGGAAGACAAAATGCAAAATCGTTTTTGATGCTCCGCACGAGGAGGTGATGCTTCCCTTAACGATTGTATTCTTCCTCGTCCTCCTTTACAGCCAAACCTTGCATCTGTACTTATTCGATTTAGAACACACAAAATTGGTCCCATAGCAGACATTGAAAAGATGTTTCTGCAAGTCAAACTAGCACCAGAGGACAGAGATGTTCACCGCTACGTGTGGAGAGATTTACAGCCCAACGAAGTACCAAATGTGTACAGAATGCAGAGATTGACTTTCGGTGTGAATGCAAGTCCTTTCCTTGCTATTGCAACAGTCCATGCACATGTAAACAAATACAAAGAAATGTTCCCCGTATGCAGTAGAAGAAATTTTGCAAAATATGTATGTCGATGACTGCATAACAAGAGCCGATACAGTAGATTCAACTTTGAAGCTTCAACAAGAGATGTCAGAATTTATGATGACAGGGGCATTCAATTTGACCAAGTGGGCAAGTAACTCAGAGCTAGTAATGGATGCTATTGACCCAGCTAAAAGAGCCTCGTCGCCATTCGTGGAGTTCAATCCGAGCGAACCCCCTTAAAGCACTTGGCGTGTCATGGGACTTGAACTCTGACCACTTTAGATACCTCGCACCGAGTGGAATCATCTCATCCCATGATCCAATGTCAAAGAGAATCTACTTAGTCTGGCATCGAAAATGTTTGTCCCACTAGGACTGATATCACCCTTCACTGTTAGAGCCAAAATCCTTTTCCAAGATTTGTGGTTGAAAAGGATTACAGTGGCATTGACCCGTTAGATAGTGACACGAAAGGCAAAGTGGTTAAGTTTGGAAGTCTGAGTTGTTGCAGCTAAATGATGTGACTATCCCTCGATGCTTCGGCAAATGGTATTACGCAAGACCTCTGGGGCAGAGGTGCATCGGTTTTGCAGATGCTTTCCCTCAAGGGCGTATGGAGCAGGCAGGGTACATTCGAAAAAGAGACCAGCAAGACAATGCTAATCCTCATAGCTGGTAATATCGAAGTCTAGAGTTCGCGCCCATTAAGAAGGTGTCACTTCCAAGGCTGGACCTTTTAGCAGCAGTTGTAATTACCAGGTTTTGCTAAAATTTGTTGTAAGGGCTTTTCCAATGACGTGGTCTAGGTCGTGTGTTGGTGTCAGATAGCATGGTGGCACTGCATTGGGATAAATGAGAGCAGAGTTTCTTGCTGGAAGCCATTTGTTGCAAATCGTTGTAGCAGAGAGACAGTCAACATGGGGATCCTGAGTGCTTGGAGGTGATGGTGCAAGTAAGGATACTCCTGCAGACTTGTTGACACGTGGGTTAAGCTGTA
>NC_090894.1:26888922-26891422 GCF_036669925.1 Montipora capricornis
CAAGAAGGCCACAAAACAACAATATCATTGGTTAAAACAGGAAAACTGATCATCGTGCTGCAACACATGCAGCACGCATTTAGCTTCAGCATTTATTTGTTGCGGTATTCTGCACATCAATAAATTTGGAGTTTTGACGTCAACGTAAGCATGCAATTGTGAATTTCTCATCAGTTCTGTGCTTTTACTCCTAAACCGCTCGTACAAATTCATTTTTAGGATTTTGCGACATAAACGAGATAAAATAATCACAAAAAACTTACGATAGTGCAAATTAAGTGATATTTTCAGGTGAAGTTCACGTTAGGTCATGGCCAACAATAATTATTGTGTCAAACAGTAAATTTAGCAAGGATGTCATAAAGGGCCATAACCAGTAACACCTGTTATTGCTGAGTATGCTTGATTTTCACTTGATATTACAAGTGAAATGGTTTGTTGTTGATATAACTTATCCACAAAGTAACAAGCTTTCTAAGATTGTGGAGAACAAGGCTACAGGTGACACAAAACGTAAGGAAAGCCCTGTTTAGTATCGGCTTGAGAATAAGTATTAATTTTTGCAATAACAATTGTGGCTGCATTGGCATCAGTGAACACTGAAGAACAGCAAACTGTGAAGAAATTATTTGAGGAATCATTGTTAAGCTTCAAAATGTCTAAAAAACTTCCAAGTTCTATAACATATGCCCTGAGGCTGACGTTGGGGAAACCTGCTGCATGATTGGCTAAATTTATTTATTGATCTATTTCTTTCTTTCTTTATTTAAGTGTTGACTATTTACTGCCAAATTGTTTGATGCTTCATCTGTCTTTGAATCTACTCAGTAGGACTGCAGATCAGCCTCTGGGTTATGCCCAATCAATAAAGTCAGTTTCTCTTAAGTTCCAAAGACCTTTGATAGTACAATGTAGGTGATGGGCTGTACTCTCAAACTGTTTTCAATCCTGGGTCTCACAGTACAATAGTTATTTCTATTTTAGTGTTAGCAAAACAACTACCAATTTAGGGAGTGCCATTCTCTCTAAGTAAATTTCATGTTACATAAAACCCAGTCACATTTTAGGTGAAGACCAATGTCAAATGTACTGAATAAAATGTTATACCACTTTATTCAACATGCACTTAACTGTCTCAAGTGACTAAGACTCAAATAAGTAGCACTCCTTTATTGCACAGTTTAGTTGGCTCTGCCAGTGGCTACTGAAAGACTGCAGACTTTTTGTATTTTAAGCTATCAAGCTAAACCACTGTTTTACAAGTCATGATTTTGAGCTCAGGTCGCACGAGAAAGTTATGGGTAAATTAAAAGTGCCCGTAACCCCAAAATATTTTTTCGCTAAAATGAATCTTTGCACCTGTTTGAAACGCATTGCGGCCATTTTTTCTTTTTTCTAACAAATCCTACCATTTTATAGGCTTCGAAAGTTGCGAAAATCCAAGCATCTTTTGTTCATTTATGAGAGAGGAATAAATGATTATCATCAAAGATTATGAGCATTAATTTAGTACTGTGGTAAGCCAAAGATGACCAAAACACCTACTTGGAGGAAAAAGTGAAGTTGTTTTCCGTTTGTGAATCCCCTCTTCATAGAGCTTCACTGCTGCATCTTTGCCCAGTCGGTCACCAAACTGTGTGTTGAGAGGCTGAGGTGCCTTAGATGAATACCTGTCAAAGACTTCTTTCAGTTCAGATTTGGACAATGAGAAGAGCAGTTTCTTCAAAGAGTCAACACAGCCTGCATAAAATCAAAGAGAAATAAACATTATTGCAATTGAAATGGTAGTTAACACATAAATATCACAGAATTAAAATGTAAATTCTGAAAGATTGTCAATCTGCAGTAAGATGCCTAACAAGGTATTGCTAAAGTTTATACAAAAAGGTGTACTCTGAAGGTATGTCATCATGTTTTCAACTTTACCATGTACATGTTTACAAGTATATGCTTACATGCAATACCACAGTTTTAAAAAATTCAAAGATCAATGGATTAATAATAATCTTGGTTTGGTTTGAGCTGGAAAAATAAAACAATTTGTGAGCTGTTAAATGTTTGACTGTTCATAAATGTTTGGGGTAAGGGTTGCAAACCAATGGCGAGTAATCTTTGGATCAGCTGCTACATCACCCCATAAATATTCCAACATTCAGTGTTACATCTGCATACAACTACAGAAAAGAAGAATGATCAATAAACCATCATAAAATTTGTCATCCTACAGTGTATAAGCTTGATACAGTCACATTCCTTCAGGTAAAGGCAAAAAAAAAAAAATAACTGCATCGATATGATAAGCTCAACTGTGTTTCAAATACACAGATACATGTAGCTTCTATGTTGGCTTACACACTGTACATAATTGGTTCGATTTCCTCACCTACAGGTAAGCTTCATATGCATTTGGCGATAAAAGAGCGTTGCAGAAACAACTACACATGACATTATATTACGGTATAATACCTATAGAATAAAGGGCATTTTTCTCATTACAGTA
>NC_090894.1:26896422-26908922 GCF_036669925.1 Montipora capricornis
CGCTTCAGGCCGATAACCCTTACATAAAGTGTGACCTATTTGTGTGTTATTATACATGTAACAGCGATATTCGCCGTTCATGAACAATTCTCTTAAGATTTAAATTTTGCCAGCCACAGAACAAAAGAAACTTTGTTTCGACAGCCAATAGATATCTGGTTGTCACAATAGGTGACGTAGGTAGCCTTTGCGGAACAACATAATCCGTAAAAGAGTGGAACAATATAGTCTATTTGTGTCATACCCTCCCTTCTCACACATTTCCTCATTTGCTTATTATGCAGATCCCGGCAAAATCCACTTCATCAGCCGGCTGTGGAACTGGTTCACTTTTCATACTACATGTACTAAAAGGAAGTTGAAAGAGTTGGGCAAAAATGTCAAGTTCACCATTGCATATATTTATTAGTAAAATTTAGCCAATTTAAGGTTCCATATCTCTACGGATTTGAACAGACCCATCCAACACTTTTCAAGTACACTTTACTCGGTATTGCAAATCCATTTACGAAGGTTGTTCAAATATTCCTGTTTTATGTCTCCGAAACTTTTGGAATGAGGAATATCAGTCTTAACAGAAGCAACAGATCAGCTCAACTATGCTCTTTAAACATCATAACGGTAGCCTCCGTAGCAAGCGCTGAAAGGGGAGGGAGAACTGTTGCTACAAGGGATGTATGGAGAGTGCCTTTCCGTGCCATATTAGTTTAGTGGTCTTCTTTGCACCCGTGGGAAAAAAATACGAATCAACAGACCTATTAGCGACTAAGATCTACGAAGGCGGTCGTCAACAAGAAGGCCACAAAACAACAATATCATTGGTTAAAACAGGAAAACTGATCATCGTGCTGCAACACATGCAGCACGCATTTAGCTTCAGCATTTATTTGTTGCGGTATTCTGCACATCAATAAATTTGGAGTTTTGACGTCAACGTAAGCATGCAATTGTGAATTTCTCATCAGTTCTGTGCTTTTACTCCTAAACCGCTCGTACAAATTCATTTTTAGGATTTTGCGACATAAACGAGATAAAATAATCACAAAAAACTTACGATAGTGCAAATTAAGTGATATTTTCAGGTGAAGTTCACGTTAGGTCATGGCCAACAATAATTATTGTGTCAAACAGTAAATTTAGCAAGGATGTCATAAAGGGCCATAACCAGTAACACCTGTTATTGCTGAGTATGCTTGATTTTCCCTTGATATTACAAGTGAAATGGTTTGTTGTTGATATAACTTATCCACAAAGTAACAAGCTTTCTAAGATTGTGGAGAACAAGGCTACAGGTGACACAAAACGTAAGGAAAGCCCTGTTTAGTATCGGCTTGAGAATAAGTATTAATTTTTGCAATAACAATTGTGGCTGCATTGGCATCAGTGAACACTGAAGAACAGCAAACTGTGAAGAAATTATTTGAGGAATCATTGTTAAGCTTCAAAATGTCTAAAAAACTTCCAAGTTCTATAACATATGCCCTGAGGCTGACGTTGGGGAAACCTGCTGCATGATTGGCTAAATTTATTTATTGATCTATTTCTTTCTTTCTTTATTTAAGTGTTGACTATTTACTGCCAAATTGTTTGATGCTTCATCTGTCTTTGAATCTACTCAGTAGGACTGCAGATCAGCCTCTGGGTTATGCCCAATCAATAAAGTCAGTTTCTCTTAAGTTCCAAAGACCTTTGATAGTACAATGTAGGTGATGGGCTGTACTCTCAAACTGTTTTCAATCCTGGGTCTCACAGTACAATAGTTATTTCTATTTTAGTGTTAGCAAAACAACTACCAATTTAGGGAGTGCCATTCTCTCTAAGTAAATTTCATGTTACATAAAACCCAGTCACATTTTAGGTGAAGACCAATGTCAAATGTACTGAATAAAATGTTATACCACTTTATTCAACATGCACTTAACTGTCTCAAGTGACTAAGACTCAAATAAGTAGCACTCCTTTATTGTACAGTTTAGTTGGCTCTGCCAGTGGCTACTGAAAGACTGCAGACTTTTTGTATTTTAAGCTATCAAGCTAAACCACTGTTTTACAAGTCATGATTTTGAGCACAGGTCGCTGTGGTAGAAACAAACACTTTGCTCTCGCTTTGTTAATAGTAGTCTGAGTAACACCTCAGTGTACACGAGAAAGTTATGGGTAAATTAAAAGTGCCCGTAACCCCAAAATATTTTTTCGCTAAAATGAATCTTTGCACCTGTTTGAAACGCATTGCGGCCATTTTTTCTTTTTTCTAACAAATCCTACCATTTTATAGGCTTCGAAAGTTGCGAAAATCCAAGCATCTTTTGTTCATTTGTGAGAGAGGAATAAATGATTATCATCAAAGATTATGAGCATTAATTTAGTACTGTGGTAAGCCAAAGATGACCAAAACACCTACTTGGAGGAAAAAGTGAAGTTGTTTTCCGTTTGTGAATCCTCTCTTCATAGAGCTTCACTGCTGCATCTTTGCTCAGTCGGTCACCAAACTGTGTGTTGAGAGGCTGAGGTGCCTTAGATGAATACCTGTCAAAGACTTCTTTCAGTTCAGATTTGGACAATGAGAAGAGCAGTTTCTTCAAAGAGTCAACACAGCCTGCATAAAATCAAAGAGAAATAAACATTATTGCAATTGAAATGGTAGTTAACACATAAATATCACAGAATTAAAATGTAAATTCTGAAAGATTGTCAATCTGCAGTAAGATGCCTAACAAGGTATTGCTAAAGTTTATACAAAAAGGTGTACTCTGAAGGTATGTCATCATGTTTTCAACTTTACCATGTACATGTTTACAAGTATATGCTTACATGCAATACCACAGTTTTAAAAAATTCAAAGATCAATGGATTAATAATAATCTTGGTTTGGTTTGAGCTGGAAAAATAAAACAATTTGTGAGCTGTTAAATGTTTGACTGTTCATAAATGTTTGGGGTAAGGGTTGCAAACCAATGGCGAGTAATCTTTGGATCAGCTGCTACATCACCCCATAAATATTCCAACATTCAGTGTTACATCTGCATACAACTACAGAAAAGAAGAATGATCAATAAACCATCATAAAATTTGTCATCCTACAGTGTATAAGCTTGATACAGTCACATTCCTTCAGGTAAAGGCAAAAAAAAAAAAATAACTGCATCGATATGATAAGCTCAACTGTGTTTCAAATACACAGATAGCTTCTATGTTGGCTTACATAATTGGCTTGATTTCCTCACCTACAGGTAAGCTTCATATGCATTTGGCGATAAAAGAGCGTTGCAGAAACAACTACACATGACATTATATTACGGTATAATACCTATAGAATAAAGGGCATTTTTCTCATTACAGTAAAGCAAACCTACACACAAGAGACGGAAATACGATGTAGTCTTTACACTGGGTGCGATTGGATGTTTATGCAAGAAATAAGCAAAAAGCAACATGTAAGCTTATCTTAATTACCTGTCTTTTACTGCGTTCACTGAGCGCTCCTGGTACTGCAGGAACAATGGTTATTGGTATCTAGCGTTGGAACTGCTCCCCGTATTAAAATAGCTCGAATTTGGGTTCCTTCCTCCATACCACTGAGAACTGATAATTTCCACGAGTAACAACTTTCTTCAAAATGAACAGAACATAGTGACGCATACTTCGATTGTGGCTCAAAATCATGTCGATGTCTTCGGACAAACTTCACCTATTTGTACACAAAAATTTGGTTTATCAACGGAGATGATAATGTAAATTGACCACCGTACAGAGATTCGAGCGTTAGCCCTTCGTCAGAGCGAATCGAGGGATTATGGGTTACGTGTAGTTTTTATAGTAGAGTAGGAGCTACGCTATTGGTGGTAACATGGCAACGTGAAAAGTGGGAATATATTAGTTAAATGAAAAGCGTTCGTTAATACCGTGAGGATTAAGGGTGCCGATTTGAAAGATGAATTTTTGTTCCAGATTCTTGCGGCTTTCCGTCGTACCTAGATGTAGGGAAAGGCCGCAGATAGCCATGTGTTTTTTGGAATGGTTAGGCAGATTAAAATGGCGAGCGACTGGCTTAGATGCATCCTTGTCATTCTTCTCAACATCGCGAAGGTGTTCGCGGAATCGGTCACCTAGTCGTCTACCTGTCTCACCAATGTATAATTTATTGCATAACGTACAGGTTATGCAATAAATGACATTTGCGGAGGTACATGTGAAACGATCGGTGATCTTAACAGATCGCTTAGGTCCCGATATCTTGCTAGTGTTAACAATGAAAAGACAAGTTTTGCATCGTGAGCGCGCGCATTTGAAAGTGCCGGGTTGCTCGTTGGTTTTTAGCGCGCTTCTAACTAAAAAGTTGCCTACGTTTTTGTCGCGTTTAAATGAAATAACTGGAGGTTGCGAAAAGATTCTACCAGTCTCGGGATCATTTTGGAGTAATTTAAAATTACCAAGAATGATGCTTTTGACTGCGTGATTATGAGGATGGAAAGTGAGGGTGAATGGAATTCTGTCATTCTTATCTTTCTGTGACGTTTGTAGTGACGACTGTTGATCAAATTGTTGGGCGCGATGATGGCCCGCTTGACCACAGAGACAGGATAGCCACGTTTTTCGAAGAACTGGCACATCTCCTCTGATTTGCTGGAAAAATCGGAGTCATCACTACATAGACGTCGAAGTCAAAAGCATCATTCTTAGTAATTTTAAATTACTCCAAAATGATCCCGAGACTGGTAGAATCTTTTCGCAACCTCCACTTATTTCATTCAAACGCGACAAAAACGTAGGCAACTTTTTAGTTAGAAGCGCGCTCAAAACCAACGAGCAACCCGGCACTTTCAAATGCGCGCGCTCACGATGCAAAACTTGTCTTTTCATTGTTAACACTAGCAAGATATCGGGACCTAAGCGATCTGTTAAGATCACCGATCGTTTCACATGTACCTCCGCAAATGTCATTTATTGCATAACCTGTACGTTATGCAATAAATATTATACATTGGTGAGACAGGTAGACGACTAGGTGACCGATTCCTCGAACACCTTCGCGATGTTGAGAAGAATGACAAGGATGCATCTAAGCCAGTCGCTCGCCATTTTAATCTGCCTAACCACTCCAAAAAACACATGGCTATCTGCGGCCTTTCCCTACATCTAGGTACGACGGAAAGCCGCAAGAATCTGGAACAAAAATTCATCTTTCAAATCGGCACCCTTAATCCTCACGGTATTAACGAACGCTTTTCATGTAACTAATATATTCCCACTTTTCACGTTGCCATGTTACCACCAATAGCGTAGCTCCTACTCTACTATAAAAACTACACGTAACCCATAATCCCTCGATTCGCTCTGACGAAGGGCTAACGCTCGAAACGTCAGCTTTTAGAATCTCTGTACGGTGGTCAATTTACATTATCAACTCCGTTGATAAACCAAATTTTTGTGTACTACTTCCCCACCGACGCAGCACCACAGTTTCTTTAGAAACTACCCCTTCATTCACCTATTTGTCCCTCGCAGCTGGATCGGCAGGAAACTGATGCATTCGTATGCCAGGAGTGTTGCTCGAATTCGTAAAACTTTGATTGTTAGGGCCGCCAGCGACGCAATATCTCCCTCCTCTACGTACTCTCTCACTCGACGCCATACTGCAATCTCGTAGTCTTGTCCGCACCAGTGCGTCAGCAGGCCACGTGACCGGACATTTTGGCCGCGCGATTAATTAAGAGCAAAATCGCACAACTTTCGGGCGTTATAAAATCGCCAATTTTTTTCAAACATGATTCAAACTTCGGAAAAGTGTCTTCAGAATGTTGAACTTTCAAAATATTAAAGAACTGATTTCGCTTCATATGCACTTTAAAGTCCTCATTAGAACTTTCAACAAGGCATTGCGGTTCGCTGCTTATCGAGGTAAGCGTATGAGCAATATTTCCAATTAATTGTGAAACTCAAGAGGTACTTCCGTCTATTAAATCTCTTGAACAAAAGGTAATAAATCGACAATGTTATATGTTCCTGTTTACTCACAGTGCTTCTACCTTGCTCCAGTGATGGAATGATGTTCCTTCCGGTGCGTCATATCCGGCTTTCACCCAAATGAGACTATTTCAACCACTTGTTAGTTTTTTTCGTGACCAAAACGTTTTTTCCACGGTCACATCACTGTCGTTGTCTTTGATGTAATCGTGTTCCATTTCAGCAGGATCCCAACTGAAAGCTGAGGATATTATTCACCGCTGTAACAAATCATCAGTGACAGGTAAGTCATTTTCCTCTCTCGTCCCGATCTTTCCTGGCTAGGTTCAGAACAACGGAAAACAGAGCAAACAAGCGGAAACTGTTCAATCTAAGCTCGCTCTGCACTTATTTGTAAGATTTTGTGAATTCTATGACTTCAAAGAAGATAGACTTGGAATTGTCTGTTAGATACCATCCGTGGAGGATAGTCGTTGGGTAAGTTAAATTGCATCCAGGCTTGAGTATAACTTGATGCACTATCTACACTGTTCACGGCATCATTAAATTAAAGAGCTGAGATGAATTCGAAGGCCCCGGGGGAGGATGGGGAGGGGAGGGGGGGGGGGGGGGGGAGACTCCCATATGGAACAGACCGGGATGCTCGTCGGAAAGTTTGAATTTAACCCCTAAAGGAGATCCCCCCCCCCCCCGGGAATGAGGACCCCGACCAATCGCCTCTTTGGTAAAATTAACTATCAACTGTGTCATTCACTGCCTCATGCTATTTCGTGTTTTTAAGTCGATACAGTTGCGACGGAATGAACGTTTCTCAAGTCAAACACCTCATAAAATCCGGTCATGCATACAAACGACTCTAATTTTGCCTAAGGCATGTTTAGTACATGAAGAATGAGGTAGACACATGCAATTGTATTTGTTACTGAAAGTGTAAACGCGAAGGTCTCTTATATGGGTTATTTCTCCAGCATCGAAACGTCCGGGCGAAACGTCCTTATTCATTTTGTGTGGAACCGGACGTATTTCCTTCCGTGGTTTCTCAGTGTTCGCAGGCTACCTTCATGTCGTCGTCTGTAAATCAGTGTAAATAGACCTGTCAAAAATCTCTTTTGATTAATCGAACAAGCTTTGCATGGTTTTAAGTTTTTCGATGATATTTTTTGTAAGGTCTTTAAGCTAACTCTTGCTCGCTTAAATTCCTACTTCAGTCTTGGGTAAACTTTTCGTATTTCACGCTTTTGATTTTGAATCAACATGTCTCAGTGTAATATTACAAGTTGCAAACTGATTAAAGAATTTCATCACATTCTCAGGACTACTGACAACAACCCTCGCCAAGTCGCTCGTTGAAAATGGGGTGATATTGCAACGGCTCCCCCTTCCCTCCACACTCATTTTGACCGCAAAAACAAAATTTTCTCTATACGCTTTTCATATGACTCGTACGGTGACATGTGTACGTATAAAATTGCAATGTATTGGTATCAGACCGGCTTCAATCGAATCGGCGTAAAAACTATGGCAACTATGAGCGTAGTACGAGAAATCCCGCACTCACTTTCACGTGTCACGGAGTTCTTTGATCAAGCTCGTAAATGGCTGCGTCTCGTGAAAGTTTGCTAAATTCGCCATATGATTTTCATTTGAAGTGTCAGTTATGCGACAAATAACTGACAACGAAACACTCTTCCGCTACAGTAGTTCTTTTCACTTGTCTCAACATATTTTGTGGCTTTACGACCTTTTTCCTGAAAACTCCGAGCTTTTATTGATTAGCCTTGAAAGAAGGGAAACTGACCATAGTTTGGTCCACAACCGAAGTAAATTTAATGCGGGATGGATGTCACAAACTATTCCGCATAGCAGTATATATTCCGCAAAAAACTTTCCGGCCAATGCGGTAGTTTTGTGACGTCAATCCGTTATTGAAAGCAAAGCCTCTTTTCTACCAACGTGGATAAAATTACAGCTGGTTTTTATACAGTACAACATACGATCCTTTATTTAACGAGGGTAACACATTAACAGTAACCTCAAGCAGTTTTCCAACTAGTCAGGACAAAACATAAAACAGAGATTTGCAAGGTGAGTAATTCATTCAGTTATAAATTTAACTCAGTCGGTTGTGGACCAAACTATGTCCAGTTTCACTTCTTTCAAAGCCAATCAATAAAGCCGAAAGACGTGAGACGTTCATAAAGCAACACAATATGTCAGGGTCGAGTACAGGTACTGTGAAGCTATGGACACCTTTACAAGGTCATGGGACTTCGACAACAACTGGGTTTGTCCGCCACCTCACCTTGTTCCTCGGACTCTGAGGCACATGCGATCGTGCTGCGCGCAAGGCACTTTGATCGTTCCGCTTTGGCGTTCTGCTCCATTTTGGCCTCTACTTACATCGAACGGTTCTCATCTGGCTCATTTTGTTGAAGATTGGGTGGACCTGCCCCCCTTGAAGACGACTTTTTGCACGGGTCGCCACAGCTCTGATGTTTTTGGCAGAGAGAATCTTAATTTTAGGGCTTTGGCTGTTCGTATTAATTTCAGATCTGTGCGGTTTTTTATTACTGGTTTTTGCACTAGAGATCAAGGTTGTTGCTCTCAGTGTTCATCGGCTTAGTTGGGTAAGTGTTTTATTTATTTATTTATTTTGGGGGGGGGTACCTTTATAGTTTTCTTTTGTTTTTGTTTTTTCAGTGAGTTGATGGCATCGAATGGTCTGAGGTCAGTGGGAGGCCTTCAGGTAGCCAGTGGGTGGCTGATGCAGACTCCTTTAGGATTATTTGTTTTAGCCAGTGGGTGGCTTGCACGTAGCCAGTGGGTGGCTTACGTCAATTCTATTGGCTTTATTTGTTATAGCCAGTGGGTGGTTTACACAGATTCTATTGGCGTTATTTGTTCTTTGCTATAGCCAGTGGGTGGCTTACGTGATTTTATTGGCGTTATTTGTTATAGCCAGTGGGTGGCCTGTTCAGATCCGTTGTTATTATGTGTCCTAGCCAGTGGGTGGCTCGCTTAGTTCCTTTTAGTTTCATTTAGTTTTATTAGTTTTACTTGTTCTGCCAGTGGGTGGCCTAAGTGTAGCCAGTGGGTGGTATGCGCAGTTTTTTTTGTTGTTGTTGTTGTTGTTGTTGTTGTTCTCATTTTTCCCGTTCTCGACCGCTCGTTGGGCAGCGCTTGGCTTGAAGCGAGCCGCACCCTAGGTTTGTGTGTTTTCTTGTTGGGACAAACTGAGATTTAGAGGAGAGCTCTACTTGTCGGATCGTCCAAAAATTTTTCTATTCACCAAATAGAACAAATCGGTCGAATAGAACTTCTGTTTTTTCCGATAGAATCCAGTTGACAGTATTGGACATGGATGGATGCCCGCTCGCTGAATTCTGATTGGTCAATTTAAATTTCAGTAGCTCTCGCGGTATGCAAGGATTGTACGCATGTTTTGACCGGTTCTCACTTGTGATCCGTTGGAGGACCGGCACGTAGATGATGTCCTGTATTTTGTTTCATTATGGTATAGAACAAAGACAATCCATTTTACCAGGAGTCCATCACCCAAGAGTACGAATTGGCCAAGTCCCCATCAGCGTCAGAAAAGTGTCTATTTTTAAACCTAGTTTCACGCGAAATTTTACTCCATTCAAACCCCTTGGGAATACAACATTTTCTTCAGGTATTTCCATATTATTAAATGTGAATGCTACATTATAATGCAAATACAATACACAAAGAATTAGTAATTTTCACATAACTCGCAATGCATTTCGTTTTCCCCACAAAATTTTGCATATTAAACTATTGTCAACTATTCCCAACTGCATTTGACAACAATATATAGTTTATGCAAAATTGTGGGGAAAACAAAATACATTGCGGGTTATAAGAAAGTCGCTCATCTTAATTAAGGGCCGATTACATAAGCCGGGCAGCCCGGTTAGCCGGGATAAGTTTTAGCCCGGTATTACATGAGGTGAGCCAGCCCGGCTAAGGCTAAATTTAGAATTTGTCGCGTGAAAAAAAAAAAAGATAACAACGTGAAGAAGTGGAGAGACGTTTGTCTTGCTAAATTGTTATTAAAATTTATCACTCTTCAATTTAAAGAAGCCTTAAGGTTTTACTATCTTATACATCCTTAATTGAAACACAAGAAAACGACCGTTCCGTGGTCCATTTTGCTCTAAAGTGTAGTAAAGTGATTATAAATCGCTGGCCCGGCTAACCGGGCTGTCCCGGTGAACGCGATCACATGGAAAAATCTCAGCCCGCTTAGCCGGGATCTCGGCTTACCGGGCTGAGATTTTTCCATGTAATCGCAAACTTGATTTTTGGTTTATTTCTCAGACGTGCCGGGATCTCAGCCAAACGAGCCAGCCCGGCTCATGTAATCGGCCCCTAAGCCTGCGAGCAGAGACTCTTCGATATTCTTAGAAATCGGGAAGAGGAAGGGACCTCTTCCAACCGCTTCGAATTTCTTTGTCGAGCTTGCGTTAAAAATTCAAAAGTACTCGGGTGTCAGTCACGTGTGACCAGCAACCGCAAAACCACAAAACTGAAACAAACATTCGGGATATATTGGAAAAATTCTGGCAAACACACGACAACCAAGGAATCATTGCTTGGAAACACAAGATAGTTCGTACTTTTAAAGTGCCATTTCATTTTCTACTGAAAAATTCAAAAGTTTCTGGCAGACTAAATACAAAGTAAATACTCATTTGAATTTAGACAGTTAAAGAATTTTAGCCCCGGTAGATTGAAATTGGGTTAGCCGATTTGGTCTATTGTTTAGACACTTTTCTGACGTTGATGGGGACAAACCTGATCCCAGATTCTTACTCTTGGGTAATGATTGACTCTTGATTTTACCGAGAAGACGTAATAATGTGATCAAAACATCAGTGATATTCAAATTTAATTAATTTGAATATTGTAATCATCCAACCTTAGCCCGATGGTGACCTCATTTGAAATATCGATTATTCATTGGTTTATCAGTTTTGACGTGCGCTGAAGACTTATGTGGTGTTTACATGCGAAAGTTGCAGCCTTTTTCGCTTCCTTCACTCACGGTTGTTTCCGTTGTGCTTTCAATTTCGTCGAATTCTTGGTCACAACCGTTTGTTAATGGCGTCAATGGACGGCAAAATCATGCAGATGCAGGGAGTACAGATACCTTCAAATAGAAGCGTGCTGCGTATTTTATCTGTGTAAAAGCTAGGCTTTTGCAGCATCCAGATTATGGGTAAGATCTCCTGGATATACCCACCACGATTAAATTGAAGAGTGATAAATTTTAATAACAATTTAGCAAGACAAACGTCTCTCCACTTCTTCACGTTGTTATCTTTTTTTTTTCACGCGACAAATTCTAAATTTAGCCTTAGCCGGGCTGGCTCACCTCATGTAATACCGGGCTAAAACTTATCCCGGCTAACCGGGCTGCCCGGCTTATGTAATCGGCCCTTAATTAAGATGAGCGACTTTCTTATAACCCGCAATGTATTTTGTTTTCCCCACAATTTTGCATAAACTATATATTGTTTTCAAATGCAGTTGGGAATAGTTGACAATAGTTTAATATGCAAAATTTTGTGGGGAAAACGAAATGCATTGCGAGTTATGTGAAAATTACTAATTCTTTGTGTATTGTATTTGCATTATAATGTAGCATTCACATTTAATAATATGGAAATACCTGAAGAAAATGTTGTATTCCCAAGGGGTTTGAATGGAGTAAAATTTCGCGTGAAACTAGGTTTAAAAATAGACACTTTTCTGACGCTGATGGGGACTTGGCCAATTCGTACTCTTGGGTGATGGACTCCTGGTAAAATGGATTGTCTTTGTTCTATACCATAATGAAACAAAATACAGGACATCATCTACGTGCCGGTCCTCCAACGGATCACAAGTGAGAACCGGTCAAAACATGCGTACAATCCTTGCATACCGCGAGAGCTACTGAAATTTAAATTGACCAATCAGAATTCAGCGAGCGGGCATCCATCCATGTCCAATACTGTCAACTGGATTCTATCGGAAAAAACAGAAGTTCTATTCGACCGATTTGTTCTATTTGGTGAATAGAAAAATTTTTGGACGATCCGACAAGTAGAGCTCTCCTCTAAATCTCAGTTTGTCCCAACAAGAAAACACACAAACCTAGGGTGCGGCTCGCTTCAAGCCAAGCGCTGCCCAACGAGCGGTCGAGAACGGGAAAAATAAGGACAACAACAACAACAACAACAACAACAAAAAACTGCGTATACCACCCACTGGCTACACTTAGGCCACCCACTGGCAGAACAAGTAAAACTAATAAAACTAAATGAAACTAAAAGGAACTAAGCGAGCCACCCACTGGCTAGGACACATAATAACAACGGATCTGAACAGGCCACCCACTGGCTATAACAAATAACGCCAATAAAATCACGTAAGCCACCCACTGGCTATAGCAAAGAACAAATAACGCCAATAGAACCTGTGTAAACCACCCACTGGCTATAACAAATAAAGCCAATAGAATTGACGTA
>NC_090894.1:26918922-26931422 GCF_036669925.1 Montipora capricornis
AGAACTTACCCGGGCCCTAAAATTTTAATTTGGCACGGTATTTTTAGGCGCGTTTACACGACAGAGGAAAAATGGCACGGTTCCGATTAAAAGTGGAACGATTCCAATCATTTTTTTAAAGAAACCGTGAACTTTTATCCGTTCCGCTACTGGACCATAAGTGCCTATGCATGATTTGCCGATAGTTGGCGAGGACGAACGAAATGCTCGGGTGCCTCGTGTTCTCAGACGATGATCTGTGAAAAATAAAGTTCTGTGATTTGAGGTGAGTTTTTAGTTCTTACAACAGTTACTGGTCGCAGGTTTTGTGTTTGTTTCTAACCGACCAATTGAGCCAGTTTACGCGTTTAAGGAAGCCGTTGAAGGACCGAAAAAGCTCCTTGAGGAAAAACAGTTGTTGGAATATTTAGCCCGTTTATGAGATAAACAGAACCTTCAAGAACTCCAGATGGTTTCACAGTGAGATCATCAAATTGGCAAGGTCTTCTGAATTTTTATATATAGGAAGTAGAAGATGACCAAGAAATAAATATTTTTTCAAGTTTCCAGTTCCGTGAGGTCTTCCGTTTCGAAAATAAGGCTTTTTGAATTTCCTAAGTGTTACCTTTACTTGCGTGCAAACAAGAAACACAATCCGTGATTAAATAAACTGCAGATCAAACCCGTTGCGGAAGAACCTTTTCGTTGAATAATGAAGCACAAAATAGACGACAAGCTTTCTTTCAAATAGTTCTTGGGTGTCACATTTCCAATTATTTTTTTTACCTGAAGACTGTGCGAAGTTGAGTACAAATAATACAAATAGCCAGACAACAGAGATCACAGATCCACTTAAGGTGTTCGATTCCTTTTCTGTCTTCGTTGAACCCATAAGTTACCTAAGCATTTTCCATTTGGTGTCAGTGTTGTACATAACACCACACTTGGTAAAATAATAGAAATACAGCTCACTTTGATTTCGGCTCGACGGGCGAAAGATTGTTGTCGAAGTCCATTACTCGTCGCTTTTAAGATTCCAGATATTTATTTTCCACCGCCGGTCTTGTTTATCCAATTGACGTTCCATTTTTGAGCTCCATAAAGGTATATTTTGTTTAAAGATCCATCAAAACACCTTTTCTGTCTCAATGACTTGGACGCCATTGCAGTAATTAAATATTCAGGGGCGTAGCGTTCATATATGCAGGTACGCCCGTGCGTACAGCCCCAAACCGGGATTCCTTATTCCATGGAGGCATTAAATTTTTTTAGTCATTATAAAATCGGGCCAAGTTTTTTAAATTTCGAATTAACTGGTGTCTCTGTGTGGGAGTATTTCCAGGCCCGGCCAAACGGATCCAACTTCATCTAACATTGTTGGACGCTGTTGAAGAATGTCGAAAGGGGTGACCAAACGAATGGAACATGTTGGATCCAAAATTTTGGACTCAAGGGTCTGGAACCAATTACTACCCAGAATCCTTAGAAATCAAATTTTCTTCATGTTGGCGCTTTAAAATTCCTTTTAAAATTATCAATAGAGTCACTCTCTGTGATAGCAAGAGGAAGGGTGTTCCAGAATCTAGGAACTGCAACAGCAAATGCTCTGTCTCCAAGGGTCTTGCACCATGTAGGTGTAAGGAACCTTGAGAAGACCTAGGGTGTGACTGCGTAGGGAGTAGCGTCCCGAGGACTTGACTTGCAGATACATTGGTGCCATGCCCCTGAGAGCTTTGAAAACAAGAAGGGCTATCTCTTCTAAGAGAGATTGCTTAAGCTTTCGTCGCTCAGACGTTCAAGACTTTGCTCGTTCACCATTCCGTAGCTTGAACTGACTTGACTGACATCTCCATGGATACTGAAAGCCGCAGCGCACGCGGGCGTGCAACACTGTTCAATGTGATGTCCGAAAAAATGCAACACTGTTGTTCACACCTTAGAACAAAAGAAACGTTGGGTGATGTTAAAGACGATGTTTGATGGAAATCAAACTTCGTTCAACAAGTTCCAACATCATACAACTTGGTAGCCAAACGAGTGCAACATGTTCGATTCAACAATGTTGGATGATGTTACACTAACATGTTCAGTGGACCCGCTCGGCCAGACCTTAACGGCGAAAAACGTAATAGTGGACGAAAGCAGAAGAACTTGAAAAAAAAAATATATATATACCCTTCGAAGTCCCCACATAGTGTCAGTCTTCAGTATCACCAGTCCCCCAGTTCTGGTTATCTTTAAGGATATGTTATGATGATAATGATGATGATGATGATGATGATGATGATGATGATGATGATGATGACGATGAAGATGTTATATCAGAGTCTGCGACCTCTTGCCCTTTGCTTGTACTGTAAACCGCCCTTTTTTGTTGTAGCTTGCTGCAGAGAAAACTCTGCAGATGAGTAAAATAAACAACTAACTACTCCATTTCTCTTCGCATTTAATTATTGAAATGTCCTTCGAAAATAGCCGGAAATGGCATTTCCGAAACCCTAAATCTAAAACTTTTCTGGGTGAGCATGCATCCACACCCCCCTACTTTGGAGCGCCTTGGGTGCTCGAAACATTCTCTGTGTGCGTACACCTTCAAAATCTCACGCTACGCCCCTGATATTCTACTGTGTCCACCAGAGAAATCTGCGCATTTCACATCCCTTAGTAGGGGAGTGACAGGAAAGACTTTTCCCTACACGGGAAAAAATATTTAAAAAAAACAAAGAAATGAAACGAAGATTCCGACTGGGTTTGGCAACCCAGTAATGAGTATGTAACAATAGAATATACTTCGGAGCCAATCTGCATGAAAAGAGTACCAAAGTTCGGACTCTGCAAAGAGTACGATGATTTGCCGATAGTTCGCGAGGACGAACGAAATGTTCGGGTGCCCAGTGTTCGCAGATGACGATCTGTGAAGAATACGGTTCTGCATGTGATTTGAGGTGAGTTTTTAATTTTTGCCACAGTTACTTCTCTTAGCTGTCGTATTTTGTTTCTAACCGACGAATTGATCCCGTTTACGCGTTTAATGAAGCCGTTGAAGGAACGGAGAAGCCCTTAAAGGAAAAAGAAAACTGTAGGAATATTGATCCCGTTGTAAAACTTTGAAGTAGCACGTAATTGTCAAACTATAGATGGTTTCACAGTGAGATCATCAAATTAGCATAATCTCCTAAATTGTTATCTATAGGAGATTGAAGATTCCCGAGAAATAAATCTTTTTTCCAAGTTTCCAGTTCCGTGACGTCTTTCGTTTCGAAAAGACAGTGTTTTGAATTTCAAAATTGTCACCATACGCAGCTTACGTGACACCATGATACCAAGCTATTTGACTGAAAAAAATGTCTATCCCTATGAATTGCAGCAGTTTGAGCCTCTCAAGTACATTAGGAGATGTTTTCACACATATGTATTTTATCTCATGAGCGAAAAGTAAGAAAAGTCCAGATGTTGGAGCACTTCTGAGCACTTTGATCCCCCTAACTGATTGTGTGAAACGCTTCGACAAAGAGCTCAGAAACGATGTACCGCACAGATCTGAGAATTGCAGAGGTGGTTTCTAAATTTGTTTCCTGCAACATTCCAAATTATAGGCCTTTTTCATCGAAAGGCAGAATTTATTTTTTTGTTTGTTGTTTCACATAACAGAATATTCTACTTCTTTTCCCCTTGTACATCTGCGCAGTAGTCACATGCGCCTCTCGAGTACCTATTTTTTAATTTGCCAAGTTCGAAACAAAAGAAGTTGACGTTTCTGCAGCCAGTCATAAGAACGCGGATAATATACCGGTGAAAATCGCTTAATGTTTGCAGTTGCAAGTAAATTGAACAGGTGACACTATGTCTTGGGACAGGTTGTTGGAATGGAAATAACGTGGGCGTTGTCTATTTTTGCGGGATCTAGTATGAAGCGTGACATCAGATGAATTGGTTTCAAGTGAAAGCAGCCGGTGAGACAAAAGTGGGTGAAACACTAGTGTAGCAACACAGAAAACGTGTGAAAAACTATTCTTGTAATTAATATGGGCAAGTGAAAACTGGTATACAGCTGGCGGCAAAGGTTCCACATGAACAGTGCTGTGAATAACGCGGCCTGTGACTTCCAGCTTTAGGTATAGCTAACATGAAGATCAAGAAACTAACAATTAATTAAAAGAAAAAAAAAGTAGTTATCGGCGGATAATGTTCGTTAAAAGAACAGCGAGAAAAGAGAATTTGAACTCAGCAATTGATAACAAACAAATTACCTGTGGCCTATTTCTCGATTTCTCTGGGGCATTTGATAAAGTTAACCATGATATTCTCCTCTCTAAGCTGTACATTTATAGAATCGGTGGTACTCCGTTTAAATGGTTTAAAAGCTACTTATGCAATCGCACTCAATATGTAAAAATTGATGAAGTTGAATCCAGTATGGAAACTATTAAACGTGGAGTCCCCCGGGGAGTCCCCCAGGGTTCAACCCTTGAGCATTGCTATTCTTGCTATTCTGTATTAATGATTTGCTAATCTCCTCTGAGAAGCTTTATTATAGAATATTTGTAGATGATACTAATATTTTCTTTACCAGTGATAATGCAAAGGAGATCGAATTTACATTTAAATAATAAATTAGATATCAAAGAATGTAGGTATAATCAATAAGCTAAGACACTATCTTGATGCTCAAACAGTTATATGATACCCTATCCATACTTAAACTATGGTCTTGCCAGCAGGAATGCTGCTTACAAAACTGCAATCATGGACTAAAATGTTGGGAAGGAAGCACCACTTTAGAGATAACCCCCTCCCCACCCCCTTCCCCTTATCACTGTTGGATTTTCCACGAAACAAAATGGTGACCTTTCTTCTAAACTTGAAGAATATGGGGGTGGGGAGGGGGGGGGGGGGGGCACAAGAGCATGGTATTTCCCAAATAGTACAGCCAATAGTTAGAATAATCGAGTTAGGTGTGACGTGAAGTGATGCGCGCAATCTTCCCAACAACTTTGACCAGGACTGTAGATTAAGTAACATCTGCACTAAGCAGAATGGATGTATACGAAGCATGTTCTTTGCTCGTGGAAGATAACATGCCAACCCCTATTACAATCTTCTTGGAACTTTACGATTTGAAAAATTTAAACTAAAAATGTCACTCTTTGCATATAAAATTAAGAACGATGAAAGTAACACCCCAGTTGTATTCTTGAATGTTTGCACACCTGCATCAGAGATTTATTCACACAATACTAAGGTATGCTGCAAATCAAAACTTCTTTAAGCCACTAGTACGCATTAATTATGGTATATCTCCATTTGAATTTTCCACAGGGAAATCTGTCCCACCAGAACTTTAACGTTTCCCATACATACTCTTTAAAAAGCGCTACAAAATGTTTCTATTGACCACTCAAAACGGACCATAATTTTACTAGTTAGATAGTTAAAATAATGCTGATATGCAGGACATCTTTTTTTTCCCTCTATCTCGTATTTATGTGTATGTATATTCTTCCTCTCTTACGATACTCGTTATTAATGTGTTTTAAACTATACTTAACATATGGTCGTCGCCAGCTTATATCCACATGACAGTGACCAGCTGGAAAGCTTATTGGCTACTTTGGTCACTGCACACTATTAATTATTGTCTCGAATAACTATTTCTGTCTGAATGAACTTTTCTTTCTGTAATGACTGTATAGTGTCTTATGGGCTTTGGATGTTTTTTGTGCTTTTCCCAAGAGAAACTATTCTAAGACGAATTCATTCTAGTATTTTCCTGAATAAAGTGTAAGAATACGTCAAAGCTGTATTGATAATGTATTGATTTGTGTTCGCGAAAAAAAAGGCTTAAATGGCGTCCTTTGGCAGAAAAGATACCCCTTTCGTATACCTTCTATTGACAAATGGTACCCCTTTCGTATACCTTCCATTGGAAAATAGTACCCCTTTCACAAACCTACTTAAAAACACTGCATCCCCCTTTTAGCTCTTAGAATAAACTTAATGAACGATATTTCCTCTCATATAAAGGCGCTTTTAAATACCTAAATGACAGATTTCCCTACCCTTTCATATACCTGAAGCGTGAAAAAGGTACCCCTTTCGAGCGGGTTTGAAATAAATAGCTAAATGATATTGGAAGGTTTTTCAAAAACCCTCCTTTGTTTTTTTTTTTCTTTTTAAGCAAATATGGCTAATGTGAACCCAACACAAACTGGTTTGGCTTTTTCCGGTGGTGGAATTCGGTCAGCGGCCTTCAGCTCTGGAGTCTTGCGCAGATTGTTAGAACGAAATGTGGAGGTGGACTACTTGAGTTGTGTGTCAGGAGGCGGTTACACAGGCACTGCGTTCCTAGATTGGAAATACAGAGAAGAGAGGAGGAGCAGGTCCATCGAAAATGAAACTGAAGACCAAGGGAATTGGCATGACAAGTTTTTCAAGCACATGAAAGAAAGAGCTGGGTACTTTTGCAACTGGCACAGTCCACTAGATGGAATCCTAGATACAGTGACCATATTGGGCCTAATTCTATTGGTCAATTTCATTGGGCCAATCACCACGCGGGGTTCGTACGCATGCCCAATAGCCTTCATGATCGACCTGGTGTTTGGGGAGTACCTGCGAGATAAGGGGGACTGCGATGATGTTGTTGCTGCAAAATCTTCTGACAGCCATAATACAGAGGCCGATAAAAATGCAACCATACAAGAGCTACGGCGGAGCTGTAAAAGTACCCCGGGTTCTGGCCGTATTATTCTCTTCTCTTTTTTGGTTCTCCTTACCGCCATATTTTTCGTATTGTCCAAAACAAGGTTCCTACGGCGGTACTCTACTCTCCTAAGTTTCAGTTGCGCTACATTTGGTGCTTCTTTTGTTCTTACATTCGTGCCATTTGCTTTGCACGATGTTGTTCGTGACATTCCGTATTGGTCGCAGTACCTTGCTCTGGCTGTTAGCGTTTTTGTGTGGTTTTTCCTGCCTCTTCTCCGTAATGTAACAACCCATGTATTGATGGTTTATTTCTTTTCGTATGTGATCTACTGGAGGGTGTATGCAGCCCCTGTACTTGGTGTTGTGTATTCTGATAAACTCTTTACCCGCTTACTTTTCGCTTCTGGCTTTGTCGTGTGGGTTGTCCCTTCTGTAAATGCATTATGTTCGAGACTGACCCATGTTTACAACAGGTAAGACGACTTGGATAAGGTGGTAATAAGTGATATTAAATGGTGGTTTTAATGATAATTCAATGGCCCAATGTTTATGGTAAAGCAGGGTGACATGTGCGACCAAAACGGACCTCACCTGTTGAAGGAAAACAAGAGAAGACATTAATTGTTACGGAGAAGAAAACGTCCAGTCCGGCAATTAAATTTTTTGAATTTCTTCTAAGTTATTTTTAAATGGAGTAGAAAAGAATTTGTTTTTTCGGGAGGCTTCGGCATAGGCAGCGAGCGGGCTTGGACATTAAAAAAAAAAAAAAAAAATGACGGTTCGTGCGAGGCGCGACTGCCCACTTCAGAGGCTTATTACCCAGAGCTTTAAGTCAACCTTTTCCAGTATCTTTCTATTTTTACAAGCACCCCGCAGGGGGACTTTAGTGGGTGTTTTTACAATAGCCAATCATAAGAGACCTGAGGTCAACCATTTATTACGTCACATATGTGAACCACCGGATACAGACCTGGAGGTAAGGTGGGGGCCCCTCTCAAATTTTTTTTCCCTTTTACAGTTGTGGTGGCCTTGGTCCAAAAATAAGGGGAGGGGCGGGGGGGGGGGGGGGATCCGCCACTGACTTCACGTATCTTCTTAGTCACATACGTCACGTGAGTCATAATATAGTAGAAAGATACGGGAAAGGGTTGACGCAAGCGTACAATACAGATAGAAGCTCCGGGTTATGGGCCCGTGCCCACTTTCAATACATTAACATTCAGTCCTAAACAAAAGGCATCATCTCGATGCTCTGGGGAATAATCATAAGAATTTGCATGAGTTTATTTCCCAGAGCATCGAGATGATCCCTTTTGTTTAAGACTGAATTTTAATATATCGAAAGTGGTCTATTATACAACTTCACGTTGACATGCTCGAATGAGTCGATATGATTTCATTTAGTTGGGAACCTCAAGGGAAAACTTATTTTTTCTAAAAATAACTTTCTATTTTGAAATTCACAATCATATCCCTAGCTCTCTTTCTCTTTATTTTTTCGGGGCTGAAAGTTATAGCGATATTCCTTGCTAAGAAACATTAACGTCACATTTCTTTTGACACTCAAATTTGCCAACCACAGAACAAAAGAAGTCATTTTTTCATCAACCAATAAGGTTCTGGTTGACATAGTTGGCATATTAATAAGAATGAATGAAGTCGCGAGAAAGATCGCTATACGAAAATGCATATGACCAGAAGGTGCCAGCGAAAATAATGGACTTCAACATCTTCATAGATCATGTAACACTTGAAGTCTCCATGTCAATGTGTAACAGTAGGACCGAAACATAAGGAATGAAGAACGAGTCAAAAGAAATTGTTGCTTTTTCAGTAATGTGATATTATTTCCACCTACAGTCTGTGACAAAATTCGTTGGAACAGTCCACGACTATACAGATCTGAAGCTTTCGCAGCTCACTCTCCCCTCACAATGTTGTTTTAACGCCAGTTTCTAAGCCCAATTGTCAAAACAACATTGTAGGAGGGCAAGGTATTGTAAAGTGTTTCAACAATTTTGTCCGGGACTGTAGTAATAAAAATAATAATCAAATATTAAGGGGGGAGGACAATAACAAACTGGATACCATTGGAATATGCATGTTTTATCATCTCCAGGTGGAGGCTTCAGAAGGCGTTTTACCATCCTAGTGGTCTTGGAAAAAACGGATGTTCAGGAATCGGGTGGAGTGATGTCTGCACGCTGGGGATGTCTGCCCTTTTTCAATCTCGGCATAGAAGCCCTGACCACGCTGTACTTGCAAATGAAGGCGTGGTTCCAAAAAGAGCACTAACCGTTGAAGATCTTAAGGGCACGAAACCAGAGTACTTATCAAACATCACAGTCAACCGATGGAAAAGAGATGAAACCTCTGAAAAAAACTACGACCTGTTGACAATTTCTCCCACATCAATCGCGTGTGTAGACAGCAAACCCGGGCAGGATCACTTCAAAGGGAAACTAGAACCAGAGGATATCAAATTATCCGGTGCTATGGCTACATCGGCGGCCTCACTGTCTACTTTCATGGGAGAATACGACAATTCTTCCGAAATGAGCCTCAGTCGTTTCCACACACTCATTGGTCTAAATATGGGCACTAAGATGACAAGCGACATTCAATCTGTGAGAAAAGAAACTTTCATTGACAAGGTATGGTTCTTTGTCATCATTTTAGACCATGACCATCACACTTCTTCTTCTTCTTCTTCTTCTTCTTCTTCTTCTTCTTCTTCTTCTTCTTCTTCTTCTCCTTCTTCTTCTTCTTCTTCTTCTCCTTCTTCTTCTTCTTCTTCTTCTCCTTTTTCTTCTTCTTCTTCTTCCTCTTCTTTTTTTTCTTCATTTCGTAATCATTGCCACCATTCAGGACCCTTTCATTTTTGTCATAACTTTGCCTAATTTTTCTGTAATTTCATTAGGTGCTGCCGTTTGTCATTGATATTTTTCGTGCGCTTCCCCTGATCTGTGTGCCGCCGGTAGTTCATTTTCGTGTAGCAGACTCTGACTTCGCATCCAAAGTTGCAGTCGTATGCTTCATTGTTATACACTTTATCCTCGCATTGGTGGCATTCGTCCGTACAGGAAGTAGGCACCCAGGCTGGCGCGAAAAATTAGCAAGGTACAGTCACTTTGTACTCTTTATTTGTCTGGAAAATTGATTGGTAACGGACTTGCAACTGTTAAAACAATCTCTTCTTGTGCTGAAGGTCTTGTTTTAGAGTTGAGACTGAACGTTCTCATTTTTACTCGTGGATATCCACGAGTTTTGGTGAGAATCTGTATGCAAATTGTCACTCACTCGTAACCGAAAGTTCGATCTAATTAGCCATTCACGAGAGATAGTATTTCAAGCGAATCACAACACAGCTTAGAAAGCTGTGACACACATGGCTTGATTTCCTGTTGGCCAGGTTGTGCGGCGCCATTCTGTTTGTGGCTTTTATACTTAAGTGCTTGAACACCTTCCGCTGCATTTAGAGGCAAGAGACTAAAGAAGTAAGGAAATGTCGTTCTTCGAAGGTGAAGCAAATATTCTAAACGAGTACACATTGGTGCACTTAATTTTGCACCGCCGCGTAGATTTAAATAACGGGAGTCTGTTCCCAAATATATATTAACATGCTCCCTGCGACAGAGAACCTTCCAGAATTTCCACAGGTGACCCAAACTCTGTGTTGTGTTTTGAATGTAAAGAGAGAGTCATTTAGAAATCTATTATGGCGAGTTTTAGTCGATACAAATCAGAAGGCTTCATAAAAGAAGTAAGCACTAATGTTGCATTCACTTGTCTGTTGTCCCTTTGTCATCTTTCTTTGGTAATTTGGTGCCATTCTGCCCTCTATTTCGGGAGATATGTAGCCAAAATCCTTCAATCCGCCACAAACTCGTTCCGCGACATGTTCGAAGACTCTATCGAGAATCTATTCAAGAAAATAGTCTCGCTATCGACTCTGCGAATGAAAATTAGCCACAAATTTCAATGTCGTTATCTGTCAACGTTCTCGTGACGAACAGCCGTGTACCCAAATCGTCAGTTAATGACAAGTCACTTCTCCCTTACTAGTACACATCTTTCGCTGCCTTCCCTCCCCGGACTTGAGGAGCGCGAGGTTTCATCCGAGGAACTTTTTCAAGTCCAAGCAGGGGTAAGGGAGCAGTGAATTATCATCAGCCGATCGTCTGGGTGCACGGCCGATCAACAACAACAACAACAAGATTTCTTTGTACTGTAAAATAAACTAGCTAGCTAAATAACAAATATGTGAATTAAAAATACAGCAGTAGCTGGTCTCCCAAAATAACTAAAAAGCTAAACTAGTTGGGAGACCACCATTTATTAACTGAAAATATGTACATAGGAAAAGGGCATTGCTGTAGTTAACCAGGAGCCCATCTATAGCGTGAAACCTCAATACAGCGTCTGTGAAACGGCGTTTTCACAAGTAGGTTTATTTTTCGACTAGTCCTTCCCACGAATTAGGTCAAAAAACAAAGACAGTTCCGGTTCGGTGACCCTATGACGTCAGCTTAATTTCTTGCAATTGGTCATCGGACTCCTGTGGGAGTCTCATTTGCGGGAAATTCGGGAAATCGGTCTCTGAAAACGCCGTTACACGAACACAGTAGAATTTTAGGCTCCGGGTCATGGGTTCCTGATTTAACTGAATTATTTACTTTTACACACCTTATTTAGGGAGAAGATTGCAGCCCAAATAGGAAATTACTTCTTACATATGTATACAGTAATAAAAATAATAATAATAATAATAATTATTATTATTATTATTATTATTATTATTATTATTATTATTATTATTATTATTATTATCAAGTAAAGGTGTTATGGGACTTCCGAATTCAAACAGACCATCAAATTGAGCATAATAGACCTGATGTAGTTGTTCTTGATAAGATAGAAAGATCATGTTATGTGATAGATATCGCGTGCCCTTTTGATACAAGAGTGCTGGAAAAAGAACAATATAAAATGGAAAAATACCAAGAATTAAAAAGAGAAATTGGGAAAATCTGGAGCTGCCGAAGAGTAATTGTCGTACCAATTGTCATTGGTGCACTAGGGACGTTCAGCAAAAATTTGAAAACATCGTTGAAGAAAATTGGACTAGATTGCACGGTATTACTACAAAAAGCCTCCTTGTTGGGAACGGCAAGAATCTTGAGAAGAACACTAGACACCTAAGGCCATAGGTCGTGGCTTGATGCCTAGTTTACAAACCACTTTAACAACATATCGTGTGAATAAACGAAATAATAATAATAATAATAATAATAATAATAATAATAGTAATAATAATAATAGACAGTTTGCTAGGGAAATGCCAGAGAATGTTGATAAGAATATAACTTGGTATTGGTTATCCAAATGTGATCTGAAGATTGGGACAGAAGCATTGTTATTTGCTGCACAGGAACAGGCCATCTGGACAAACTATGTAAAGCACCACATCGATAAGACCAGTGAAAGCCCCCTGTGTAGATTATGTGGAAAAAAAATGTGCAAGAGTGCAACACTTAATATGTGGATGTGAAAGAATATAAGAGACGACACGACAATGTAGCAAAGAAAGTCCATTGGGATTTTTGTAAGAAGAATGGGTTGGAGCATACGGAAAAGTGTTATGAACATGACCCAGAAGTGGCAGTAGAAACTGAAGAAGTCAAAGTTTTGTGGGATATCAATGTTCAGTGTGACAATGTAGTAGAGGCAACAAGACAAGACATAAGTGTAATTGACAAGAAAGTGCGAAAGGGGATAATCATCGATATTGCTGTACCAGCTGATGTAAGAGTAGG
>NC_090894.1:26936422-26983922 GCF_036669925.1 Montipora capricornis
ATTTGATAGCTTATGCTAGTTTGTACGGTGCCCTGTAAGGAACATGAAATCCAAAAACAATACTCATCTAGCACTGTCACTTAATTATCTGCCACTGCTAGGTTTTATCTAGGACTGTCACATAATTATCTAGCACGGCTAGTTATTAATCTTGCACTGTTACTTAATTATCTAGCACTGCCACTTTAATATTATTTATCACTGTCACTTAATTATCGGCAGGTGCAAAACACAAGTCATAGGCCACAGGTCATTGTTTTACCAATACAAAAAATATCCTAAACATTCGTAAAAGCTAACCTTTGGCCTAATTAGGCCTAAACAAAAGTTTTTAGGTCAACGGTTAGTTTTTACGAATGTTTAGGGTACTTTCTGTATTGGTAATTTACCAATACAGAAAGGATCCAGTGACCTGTGTTTTGTATAATAACTGGCAGTGCTAGATAATTGAGTAACAGTGCTAGAAAATAACTAGCAGCTCTAGATAATTAATTGACATTGCTAGATAAGTATAGTTTTTGGATTTCATGTCCCTTACGGGGCACCGTAAGTTTGTCATGGACAACAGATGTAAATTCACAAAACTGAAACTTAGTTTTCGCAATGGCGTTAACATATAGGTAATACTTCCCCATAATGTTGAGGTGGTTGAGGGCCAAATAGTATCGAGAAGAATAAAGTGTACGATACACAATATTTGGATTCGAAAGTTGTAGTTTTTTTCTGGTGTGGTTACTATACCAATTTTGAAATTCTACCCAGAAAGAGTTCGCTTGCTTGCATTCAATGAACAAGTGCCAGATGGTATGGATCTCAGAAAGACAAAAGGGACAAGTTGGAGAATCAACTATCTTCATTTTATGTGATAAGCTATTAGTAGGTAGAATGCGATGAATGATCCTATCATAAAACATTATTAATTTAGTTTATTTTGTAACGTTAAAAGGTAAAAGGTAGACCTTGCACAGTTCATCCTTTTTGAAGCCGTATTCCAGGAGTTTCTTTTCTGCTGTTGGAGGAGGCAACTTCTCCAAAGACAGAGTTTATTATATATCGCTTTACATGTTGACGGTTCACTAATTGGATCAGGGGGTGAAACATTTGGGAGCTTTTTAGAATTTAAAAGCTTTTTTCCAGAATGAAGGAATAGAAGAAAGAATACTATAATATTGTGAGGAGATTTTACATTCTGTTAATTTTTTTGACACAGGGAATTAAAGGATAGAAACGAGTTCTTTTCTGTGTCAAATATATCTAAAATGTAGATAATGTTAGCTTGATGCCAGAGGGAAAAAATATTGATTTTTTGCCCACAATTAAAAAGCTGTTGCTCCACATGACTTGATTTAATACCTCAAGTTTATTTTGAGGACACGTCACAGCAATTGTCTGCCAATAGGAAATGACATTCTTATCAATGCTGGGGAAGTGTTTACTAAGGTTAAGAAGCTTATAGCCCTAGTTACACTGGAATAAGAAGTTTCCACCGACATTGGTAAGGAAAGAGGTTGGAACATATTTCCATGTTGCGTTATAATCCGAACATAGACGGCTTAAAGCCCAGTAGTACGGGCAACATTTTTCGTGCAACTTGTAGCGCAACAATGTTGCTTTGCAAGTTGAGATTGATTGTTGCGCGTACCACCACCATCTTGTGCAACAAATGTTCATGTTGCAAAAAGTAAAAGCGGTGGTATTATACGCGCAACAAACCATCTCAACTTGCAACGCATTCTTGTTGCGCTTCAAGTTGCACGGAAAATGTTGCTTGTATTACTTGGCCTTTACCCAGTTTAAGTTTGAAGCTTTGTCAAAGATGACGAAGTCTCTCATTTCTAAACCGCCCCCTTTTCTAGATTTTATTAGAGTTGTCTTTTTAATTTTCGCAGGTTATGATTCCACACGAAATCGAAAACCATTTTATTCACTTCTTCGGCGAAGTAAGAAGGTGTTTCCATAGATTTGACCACATTTATTCTTCCGTAGACTGAGATGTCTCTTTGTAACCAAAAGTTTGAAAGTTTTCTGCAGTTTTGACAGTTTATTGAGGAAGTTTCTCTTGTTTGATAACTCGCCATCGTACGAGAAATACGTACCTAACGCATAAGCAGACTCTTCACTTATTTGAAAATTTAAAATCCCGTCTTTTCTATTTCTCATTGAGCCTGGCCACAGCATTTCGGATTTTGATACATTTATTTTCAGCCCAGAACATCTTTTAAAACGGGAGAGCAGCACAAGATTGAGCGTTGGCAAGGAAAGCTGAAGTGTCCTCTGCATATTGTTATAATTTAACTTCTTTGTTCTCGTCTATTGTGATGCCTTTTATTTCAATGGAATTTCTAATATTTTGAGCTAACACGTCTATGACGATGACAAATAGCATACCAGAGAGGGGGCAGCCTTGGCGGACTCCTCGTTCAAGAAGGAAGTGCTTCGATGCGAAGCCAGTATTCAAAATACAACTGGTGATGTTTTTATAAAAAGTATTAACTCAGCGTCTTAATTAGCTGCGGACCGAAGTTGAAAGATTGTAGGCATATTTCTAGAAAGTCCCATTCCACTGAATTGGAGGCTTTACCAAAATCAAGAAAGACGGCAATTCCAGGCAAGTTTTTTTGTTTCGTAAACTCCATAATGATTAATCTTATATATGTTCTCCCCAATATATCTCCCTTTTACATAACCAGATTGGCTAGTAGAAATGATTTTTGGCAACACCTTCTCCACCCGGAGAGCTACGATTGTAGTTACAATTTTAAAATCTACATTCAAAAGTGAGACGGTCTCCAGTTTTTTTTAAAAACTCCAAGTTCTTTTTCTTTTTCTGGGATTAGAGACATTATCGCTTCTCTTTGGGAGATGGAAAGGGTACCATTCTCAAATGCATGGTTGGAACTTTTGATCATATAGTTACCTATCAAGCTCCAAAAGGAACAATGTGGTAAAGCCGTCTGAACCTGGGCTTTTATTAGAGGTCATTAATTTTAAAGCGCGATAGCATTCTTCATTCGTTGCTTCACCTTCACGGGTTGCGGCTTCTTCTTGTGGGTTCGATTCATATTTTCTTTAACTTTTGTTTTCTTTTTATGTATCGTTGTTGTTTTGTGACAAGAAACCCTTTAAACCCCGGAGGGTTTGTAGCATTTGCATTGGTTCGGGGAATACGTTTCCAGTTTTTGTTCCTCGCAGAGGTTTTTTGGTTTTTCGTATCCGGCATTGTCACAAGGTTATCGGGTAATCGGGTAGTTAGGTTGTTCACGCCTGCCGTTGGTGCGAGGTCGAAAGAAAACAAAATAAACCTGATGGATTGCATTTGTCTTTGTAGTGAAGTTGAAATAAGGACTTGTTTGCTATCATTAGGAAATTAGGTAACCCCTCATGGTTCTGTTCATTTTCTGCAGCTGAAACAAGGTGGTCATATCTTTTTAAAATTCTTGGTAGACTTGTAGAGAAAAAAGAGCTAACTGATGATGAGATTAACAATATGACCTGGCAACAAAAATCAGACCTTATTCAAAAATACCCTGTCACCTGTGCTACGAACTTTGAACACACGGTACAGCTCTTTATAAAGTATGTGGTAAAGAGTAATCTTATGCCTATTGGAGAAATAGTACTGACTTGTTTTATAGGATTAAATTCCAGCAAAGGGGATCACCTGCACATGCAGGAGGCAGTGTGGCCCAGTGGTTAGGGCGCTTGCCTTGAGATCCGGAGATCCCGGGTTCAAGACCCGCCCTGACCACTCGCTGAATTTGTTCCTGGTAGTCTCTGGTTCAACTTCTCAGCTGCACTTGTAAATAGCCAACTGGTTTGCCTCCGGCCAGTTGGGATTCTTAACAGTTGTTGTTGTTGTGTTCTGTTGTTTCGTTGATTCATTGGCCCTGAAAAGCCCCTATGGAGAGCGGTCAATTAAGTATGTATGTATTTTGGGTATCTAGTCGCATATGAGAGCCCCCATTTTCTTTTTATATAACACTGATTAGTGCATAAAGGAAACTTCAGCCTGCTAATTTCAAACAATCGCGGTAACTTACATATATCCACGACTAACGACAGTGCCACTTTGATTCTTACGATTGTTATTATTATTTTTTTTTTGCAACATGCAAATGTCAACAAGAGCTATCTCGGAATAAAGTCCCAGCTGGGCCAATCCCTGGCCATGGTTTACTGTTCCATTGGTCACGGTTTCTGGATAAGGTCCTCTGTAAATTTGAATTTATTTCACACGGTAAAAGCGTCTTAAAATTCCGCACTTGAAGGCGTTTGCAGTCCTCAAATTACAGGCTTGTTATAGTCCACACTAAGGAATTTTAGATAGAACGAGTTTCAATCGAGTGTCACAAAACCAAAACGAAAGTAATTACTTTGGCCATTCAAAAAGGACGGAGACAATCCGGTTAACAAATCAAAACTCGAAGTAATTACACGTACCCGACACAAAGCGCGGAAAAATGTGCACTTTGAACCAATCACTTAGTCAAGTAATCATAACCCAAAGCAATTCGCTAATTACTTTCCACACTCAATTGAAAACCGCTCTAAGCGACGGCGAGGTCGACGAAAACGTCACCTCAGATTATAACCTTGAATCATGAAAGTGCTAATACGACCGAAAAAAAGAATTATTTTTTCTTTGGATTTCGAAACTATGTTAACTAAACACAAAGTGCCCCAAGTTTTAAATTCTGATTTTAAAAAAGACACCTGTTTGTTTTAACTGGAAGTTTCTAATTTATTGGTACGCCATTACTACCTTTAAAATCTTGATAGAGCTGGTCGTGGAGAAAATGACGTCAAAGACTCACTAGTTTAAGAATGCAATGCATGTGTACACGGTTGAATTAATATGCAGCACTGAAGTTTTCCGGCTTTCAGACTTTTAAATCCGTGTTTTGCATATCTAATAAATTTGCGATTACACGGTGAAATTTTAAGCTAGAGAATAAATGACGTCATTTTCCATAGATCCAACCCTCTTGGGGCCAAATTTGAACGTGAGTAATGGCGGACCGTGAAATCCAAAACTTACACTCAAAATAAACAGTCTTTGGATAAAACTCAAAGCTCAAATTTTTGCCAGTTAGGTGTTAAGCGAACACGCTTTCAAAATCTGAAGGAAAAAAGGAAATATTTTTTGATCATAGTAGCACTTTAAGTTTTCGGAATTACTCCATTTCGTTCACGTCGTGCAATGTGTGCAAAGTATCCTTAAAATAAATTGGTACGAGCGGCTACAGAAAAAAAAAGAGAATAAAATTTTCCTATTTGTACGCTGACGTTGTCGTCAAAACCTTAAATTTGATTTAGCAAAATTTCTGAAATTGCGCGCATTTTGTTTTCCTCAGGTGGTTCATCGTTCATATCTCATTTGTCCAGTTTATCAGGGAAACCTTTTCTAAGAACAACACTGGGCCGATGCCACCGCCAGTACTGCTTCTAAGCGACGGTGGTCATTTCGAGAATCTCGCGTTATTGCCTTTGCTGAAGAAGCGTCTGAAGAAGATTGTTGTTGTCGACGGCGAACACAAAGAAGACCATATGCATTATGGTGACTCCCTTTTGAAAGCGTTGATGCTCGCTAGAACCTACTTGGACTGCTCTTTTCTGAGTAAGGATGGTGGGGATGTCATTTCGTTCCTGTTCGACGCGTTTCAAGAGCCAAAGAAGGGAAAACTGCCGCGCTTTTTCAAGTTTGTACATGTATTTTCTATTATCTGAATTTCGAATAGTTTGTTTTAAGGCTAGAACCAGCTTTACTACTTTCAAGAGACCTTCATATTAGAAGGGTTGTCACTACAACATTGTATCACGTTGCAACAATATTATGGTACCATATGAAACATCAATTATTCCTTAACAAAACGCGCCTGTAATTGTGACGTAATAGGTTACTATTACTATCCTACTATTATTATCGTACAATTTAAGGCAGCTCTGAATCAGCTCCCAGGTATTTTAAAAAACTTTGCCTTAGTGCCGTCTTAGATTGGTAATTACTATTCTACAATAAAAAAATGGGGATCAGGGAGTTCATTTTTGAGATACAGTGGAACGTCTCCTTTGGGACACCTCTATTCAGGGGATACCGAATTTGGTCTCGGAAAAATGTTCATACTAATCTTTCACTCCAACTCAACCTCTATTATAAGGGGACACCTCTGGTCTATTCAGAGTTTACCTGTCCTGGTCCCGAGGGTGCCCCTGTATAAGAGGTTCCTCTGTATAAGAAAGTAAAGACGAAATCTAGAAGGGGGGGGGGAGGTTGGAGAGCTTTTTTGTTGCGATAGTGACCTACAGCGTCACAATAATGAACACATTTTATTAAGCAATAATTTGCGAACTCGTAGCAGAGATGAAATAATTTTTAAATAGAAACACACAGTTTTAAGTTTGCAATACATGTTTCGGATGACCAACATCCATCGTCAGTTGCGAATACAAATGAACCGCTAGTCGGTGTGATATAAAAGATAGCTAAATAGGAAGTATGAGTACCAAATAACAACGTGAATATTGGGCACTAGAAGATACAATGAAAGAAAAAGCAATGGGTATTTAACAGGGAAAATGAAAATGAAAATGTTAAATTAACATGATGAACTTGCTTGTTTAATGAGGGGTTTTCCCAATTTATGCAATAATTGGTGCAACATTTCTGTTACGTGTTACAGGGTGGTAGTGATAACCCTTCTAATAAGAAGGTGTCTTACAAGCGTTTAAACTGGTCGGCAGCCGCAGTACTGAAGTCTTCGGCAATTCCGTTTTAGTAGAAATAAACAAAACTGGCTGGTCACTTAAGATCTTGGCTGGTCAGTTGGGAGGTAGGGTTTTAAGACTCGTTCTGAGCACTCGTTGAATTTGGTCCTGGTAGCCCCTGGTTCAACTTCTCGGCTGCACTTGTTGTTGCACAAGTTGGGAATTTTAACAGTTGTTGTTGTTTCGTTTATTTCGTTTTGTTGGCCCTGAAAAGGTCTGAAAAGCGCCTATGGGGAGAGGTCATTAAGGAGGGTGCCAACTATTGTTATTGCTCATACATTCTGCGCATCTCGAGATACTCGGATTTACTATGGGTGGTAGTCATTAATACAGGGATATATTGCGCGCGGTTCAAAACGGAGAAAGCAGAACTTAGGAAGTGCTCTTGGTGGTAACCACGCATTTTTCAGAGGTAATCAACCTTAATTTGGAAAAGCACGCCATACATTGCTTTGTATCTTTTTGGATTCAATAACACTTGTTAAGATCTGCTTTTCTCGCATAAAATTATTCAGGAAACTACGCAAAAATACCTTTGAATTATTTAGTAGGCAACGTCCATATATACTAAGTATCACTGAATAGTATCTTTCAATCGACACCTATAGACTAACACAACCGAACCCTACTTTTCGACCATTCCTGACTAGTAAGCAACCACCTCTTGAAGCTTACAGGTTTCCAAAATACCAAAGGGTCTCACGCCAGTCAAATTACAATTGCTGCAACCCTTCGAAAGAGACCTCCTGTCCTCCATAGATGATCGCTTACGGGAGCCGTCTATTCTGCTACCACATGGGGCCAAATTGGTTCACGCTCGCTTGAGCACCAAAGACAAGTGACGAAGGAAACCACTCAGATTTCTTAAACTAGTCTTGCTGTTTATCTTGAAACAATTTATATCTGAACTCCCGGCTATGGCCATTCTAAAAAATGTTATTCGAGCCATACTTGCAGAAATGAGTCCTAAACTCGCAAAAATATTTTCTCACTGTCGCTTATCAGAAGGTCACATCTCTCAAAGATTTTCTAGTCGGAGCCAAAATCCTTTCCCAAGTCTAAAACAACAAAAACAAAATATACGGGGGAGAGGTGATCTTCGCACTTATCTGAGAAAATTAAGCAATTGTCTCTTATAGACAACCGAAAACTTTAGTGGTTACGGAAATAGCACCCAAGACCATCTGCGATGCTGGTGCAGTGCTCTAGCAACTGAGCTATGAAGACACTAAGTTGAGATCAGATCAATTTGCTGGGCTCATGTGTTCCCTTGAAAGGACTCGATAGAGTTAATTAATTGATATACAGATACCGTAATTACCATAAATCACGCTTTTTTTTAAGGTTCAAAGTTCAGTACAAAGAAGGTCAATTTGGCGGCAGCGGTGACGGTGAAATTATGTTGATCACACCCAGATACCCAACTGACAGTGTTTCCTGCCCGCCAAATCATATTCCCTCGGTCCCTTTGTATCCGTTTAATGACGAGGCCGATGGACTGACGCCTGGGATGTGCCTGAAAGCAAGCGACGTCGATAATTTAACTTGGTGCTGCTGTCCGTGCTGCCATGGCCATCAGTGCTGGGGACTGTCTGCCTTCTGCTGTGGTACCTTCCCGCAACACTCCACCATGAATCAGTTCTTCACTTCCCGAATGTTTGCAGCTTATCACCGAGAGGGATACCGAGCATGCGTAGAAGCTGAAAAGGATGACTTCATGAAGAATTATGGCATTAGAGAGCAGCAAAGCGAAGATGCCATCAATATTGTGTGAAAAACTATAGATGGCCATATTTACCCTCGTCCTCAAAGCGAGACCAGTGTTTTCATCTTGCTATCATATGCTAATCCGTTTTCTCATTCCTATGCTGATAAAATGTATTTCCCTTAAGGACACTAGTCGAGCACAAAGTGCTCGCTTTTATAAAACGGTTTATCGGTAATCTCGAAAATACGGTATCAATTAGTGTGTCGCTGTGTGTCTAAAAAACATAATTTGATAAGTGTGGAATCTATTTTATAACCCCAGGAGCTTATCAATGGGCCTCTATCTCCACTAATTCCTTGAGTAGACTCTTTCCCGAGTAAATTTATTTTTAAGAACAGGTTTTTTCGCGAAAATACTTTTTTTCTCCAGGAGGCCATGAGTAGGAGCCTTCCTATGCACTATATCCTTGAGTCAACCTTTGCGCGTATATTTCTATTTTGAGAACTAAACCTTCAGCAGGAGACTCACATTTAAATCACTTTACATCGATTTCATGTACATTGTTTTGCTATTTTTGTCTTCGTTAGACAATGACTTTATTCTGATTGGCCATTTTAAACAGTGCGTGCAGAGCCGACGACCTCGTGGCGTTCTAAAAGCAGAAAGACACCCGCAAAGGTTGAATCATAAGGGTGGTATGGGAGAGGCAAGCTCCTACTCACAGGCTCCTGATTTCTCTTGACACTGAGAAAGCTCTGTTTGATTGGCTTTTACAACAGTGGACGTGCTGAATCTCCCGAGGGAGGCGTTCTATAAATAAATCTACTCTGGATTCCAAAGGGCGTCTCCTTGGCCAAGTATGGAAGTAAGAGTCTCCCCTTGATGAGGAGGCTCGAATAGATCGTGCTAGCAGATTTTCTTGGCATAACTTGAGAAAGCTAGCATAATTTTTCCATTTCTTTTAACAGCGCTGCTAGCCTAATTCCCGTATTGTGATAATTATTAGTTCATTTTTGAGTTTTGAAAGGCACTTTGATTCCTAAAGCCCAATTTGAGGGATTTGCAGTTTACTGAGCCCGGAAATGGGACCTGGGACTAGGGTGCACGGGAACCGGAAGTCCCATGGCAAATCATGTTGGTCCCAATACCTCTCATGGGGAAGGCTACAAAATGACTTCAGGCTGTGCCATCCGATTCGAGCGAAAGCGTTTGTAAACAGCCCGCTCAGATAAAGGATATGTATAGCTAACAAGAATAAACGGTTTCTTATTTAAAACAATGCATTTTTGCACTTATTTGCAATGAGCATAATTTTTTTTAAGAAGTAGCATAACTTGGAAAAAACGAGCATGATCTAGACAAACATTAGGGCTATTTATATGGGGGAAAATAAGACGCGTCTTAAATAGGACGTGAACAGTACCATTTACACGTTCGCATCCTACGTAAGACGCGAATATCTCGTATAAATAGTTCGCGTCTTACTTGGTTATTTATCATTATAAATCAAGCACGCCCTCGAAGAATAACTGTTAATTTACAGTTATCACCTTTGCACGTTTCATCCGCAAAGTTGCGAATTGAAAACCCTTTCAATTCAATGGAATTAAAACAAAAACAAAAACAAAAAACTTATACCGGCGCTTGTCACGCAGTTATCCAATTTTTCCTCGACTGCCAGTTCCCGGCAAAGGATGAGGAACTCTTTCTCCACCACCAAAGTCCATGTGTTTCTCTGTTGTGTTGGTTTTTTCGAGCCTGACTGGAAAGCCCTTTTGATAGCCTGGGTGACTCGTCAACAAAATGATGATGTTGTTGTTGTCTTCTAGCATGCATGTGACAGACATGCACACCTATAGTTCACGTTTCATTCGGGGTGCGAAACCATTTATACGAGGAAGCTCACGTCTTATTTAAGACGCGGACGAAATAAGAACAGTAACAACTTCTGTTCCAAGATAAGACGTGTCTTATGTAAGTAGCGTCTAAAATAAGACACGAACGCTTGTTTTGTACCATTTATACGAGCAGTTCGTGTCTTACTTAAGACGCGTCTTATTTTCTCCCGTATAAATGGCCCTATTGAGCACTGCTAAAAGCATAATGTGCTATTTTTACTAGCATAATCTATTCGAGCCTATTGATGAGTTCCTGATAACTGCTGTATTAAGTCCGCTGTTTTTAATCTAAAAATTAGTAGATCGTGGATTCGACGCCGGCACGACCAACATTCATGGTCTTAAAACTGTGAACACTGGCAACCAAGTCAAGCGAAACGTAAAAATAGTTCCTTAAAATGTTGAAGCAAAGTTTGAATAAAACAGCAAATACAAAGGGAGGAAGGGATGTGCACAATTGAAGATTAAAATGGATGCAATTGGGGTTTTGAAAACTGTTTAGCCTAATAGTTTTTGAAAGTTTATCTCTGTAGTTTTTTACTTAAATTTAGTATGTTTCGCCCGATGTGAAGGAATCCGAAATCCGGGATCCTGCAAATGTGAGTCTTTGGAATCCGGAATCCAGAGCGTGGAATCCGGAATCCATTGTATGGAATCCAGATTCTACGCATTTCGATGGAATCCAGGATCCATTTGGGTGGAACCCGCCTGTTTGGAATCCGGAATCTTTGATCCACAATTCGGGATCTGGAATCCCGTGGGCTGGGTTCTGAATTCCGAGGGCCACCTGGATTTCTTTACATAAGGCGATATGCTCGCGCGACAGACATTTTTTGTCACGAATCTTTGATCAGTGTGATGTTTAATAGTAGTTAACGTTCAGTTGCATAGTGGGTAGGGGCGAGCAATTGGTAAAACTACACCGTGACAGTGACTACTTTCATAAATGGCAACCACCTTTATATTGATTTCTTTTGTATTTATGTTAATTAGACCTAATGCCCTCATTTTGAAACAATGTGCTCGTCGTAACGAGGCTAGAAAGGCTTATTAGCATTAAAACAGAACAATGTTTTATTTGGCCGCCATTTTGAAAGTGGTCTATCGTCCCTTGAATTTAAACTGAGAAGAAGGAAAAAATAACTGTGTCTGTAATAACAGTAGCCTACGGATTTTGAGGTGTCTTGGTCATCTCATTAATACACTGAATGATGCAAAACGCATTTGTACATATAGAGAACGCCCTATATAAATACGACTACAATTACCATTTTTCTGAACAAAATCATTTTATAGGTCAGGCTAGTGGGAAATAAAGTTTCTTTGATGTGTCAACGAGAGGACCTCTTAGCATAAGCCCTAAGGTTTCTTGAGGTCTCGGCATCACTTACTCATAAAATTGACCGAGGCAGAAATTGATGCTTCAGTGGAAGAGTTGTTGATCTTAGACTTTTTGATAAACCAATTCTTCTCGGGCTTGCTGGATATAAAATAATTATAACCAACTCGGCGCTACGCGCCTCGTTGGTTATCTATCCCTCTACATATTCAGCAAGCCTGAGTAGAATAATTGTTATTTATTGCTAACAGTATCCTAATATTACCTATTGTTACTTATTATTGCACTTCTAGCTTTCTGATTGGCTCACTCAATCTTGGTTATCAGCTTATATACCGTAATGACCTTATATGGAAACTGACTGCGTGCCAAGTCAATTGATCAAATTTGAGGTGGTGTAGAGGAAGTGACAACCTGATGAAACATTTTCAAACAACCACACCGTTAATGCCAAGTCTATTCCTGCAATCTTGATACACACTTTCCATCCCAAACGACTTGGAGTTATCACGAAATTATTACAATAACGGGAAACAATATTTTTAGACAACGTTCTCGTTGGCGTGGTCATCATCCTTAAGTAGGATCCCCAATTACAAACAACGAAAACGTTGCGTACCATACTGCTGACATGCAATGGAATACCTTCACCTCGGAATGAACATTACATTAATAAGCAACATTTGTAGTCCTGTACTATGTTAAACGCTCGGTTGAAACATACCAAATTGTAAGGATCCATACCGCGCGATTAGCTTTGGGACGAGGATTAAATCGCAAGGTTGTTTTCACGTTATGTCATCGCCGCCATTTTGGTGGACGAAAACAAAACAACTCTTAGTAGCTACTGCTGTACGTCCACCAGTAATTGAACATTGCAGTATTTTTTTCTGTCTCTAGCATGTTTGAGAAACTACCACACCCTTGTCATATTAAAAAGGATAAATAGTCTCGAAGTGATCACCTTAACGTAAATTTATATTTTGTGAAGACGTTCTCGTTGCCGTCGTCGTCGTCGTTGCTTAAGCTCCCTAATACGAGAGGGCGGAGGCGGGACAGTGAGGAGTAACAATCTTTCACCGATCAGACACGTTTGTTAGCAGAGAGAAAAAGTGTAAGGCTAAAGTTATTTTGTGAACGGCTCTATCTAGATTGGCACGGCGGCCATGTTGGTGTCCTTAACTAATCCTCCGGGAATTGAGCTCTATTATCATGCAAACGTTTTCTTTCGTCTCGGTGGAAAAATAAAGTTACTGATCACGAGAGTGAAAACGCACTATAACAGAGTTTGCGACGGCTTGCCGTTTAATTGTGCTGTAAGCCCCCTGCTTGAGTTGTAGCTTGCTGCAGAGAAAACTCAACGGATGTGTAAAATAAGGTAAAAAAAACTAACTACGGCTGTGAAGACATATATATTTCGTCAGGCACGGCCTGACTTCTTCAGGGAGTTAAATGACTTGCCGTTACAATTTTTTGAAATTCAAATATAAGCCATACGAAAACTATCTATAAGATTACAGATAAATGTACATATATATAGATATATGTAAAGGGCTATAGATAAATATTATTTACAGTTCTCCTCTTTTGTTTATACTTTTGGGTTACAACCTTCGAAGATAATCGGAAAGTGGCATTTCCGAGACCCTAAAATTCAAAATTTTCTGGAGGAGCATGCCCCTCAGACCCCCCTAGTTTGGAGCGTCTTTGGCGCTTGAATCATTATTCGTGAGCGTACACCTTCAAAATCCCACATTACGCCCCCGTGTATGCCGTCAACGTCTTCAGCTGCTGTTTATCTTAGTCTGAGGGCTCATCACACTCATCTCTTCCACCGCTGGTTTGGAATTGATCTGTCTGGAAGTTTTCAGTATAGCGTTTGGAAACAAGGTTGGCGAAAAAAACAACTCGATAGAGTGTAAAATTGCTGTGTAAAATTTAATCGCAGAGTTGTCATTCTTAAACTAAATTCCCGTTGTTTATACTCATCGATTTCTTTTTGCAGCTGCCCATATTTCCTCCTTTACTTCAAGCTGCTCCTGTATAGACTGCCTTGATTCTTTTATGTCAATGATGTCTCCAAAGCTAAATGCATACGTATGGTCCATGGATATTGAGTCAACTTCAGAGGTAAACAGGAAGAATGTCTGGGTGGACTTATCCTCAGTGTGTTTTGCAAACACCATCTCAACATCTCCGAAAGAACACTTAGTTCCTACTTCACCTTTCCCAGCACTACTGTTGGAACATGTAAACTAAATGTAAATAAAATAAGACATTCATTAAGGAAAGAAAAATACACACTACATGCCTAAAAGTACAAATGTTATGTTTAAGCAGCAAAAGAAAAATGTCAAAAAGTGAGAAGCCCCTGCCACTGAAAAAAAAAATTGAAATCTCATGGGGCTTCAAAACGAATTATGACTTAAGACTCTGGGGTAATGTAGCACCTCATATAAACCTCTTTTTTCGTTTGTTCTCCTTGACAATAGTCTTCCTTATTATCAGGGATGGGGCGTTGTTTAGGATTCTTCTTTATTGTTCCCATGCCCAATGTTATTGTCACTTCAAGGAGGCACTACTTGACCCAGACTCTAGGGATGTTATACCACTAGGGACAAGGTCATAGCATGCATGTCATTTTTATACCTCAACTTCTCCCACAGGACATGTGGACCCTAACTCTTCAACTATTTCAATGTGTGACACGACCACTGTCTCTCCTGCACCTGTAGTTGATGTACAGGCCTGTGGTGAAGAACTGCTTCTATCCTTTGGAGGTTTCCGTGGCAAAGGTGTAACTGAGGACCAGTTAAATATTGATGGTTCCACTCCTACATGCAGAACGTGAATTTTGCACCATTGATGCAATGTTAGAGGATTTTGATAAACCTTTGTAGCAGAATTCTGTCCAAAATCAAATACAGACAAAACATGACAGAAGAAAACAGATATGCAGTTCTTCACAAAACTAGCTTTTCTATTTTAGAGCTCAATTTAGTTTAAGGTACAATAATACCCTTTTTCATTTGTCCATACTTACAGGCATTCTAAAACCTGATTTCTATTTGGAAAGGAAAGTTCATTTAAGAAAATTGAAATAAAACGAAACCAAAACAAACAAAAATTTACAATTAGAAAATGTTTTTCGGTAGTAGACCCCTTCAGATTTGATAATCATAATTTCTGATTAAGCTTAAATCAGCTTCTTTCATTGTATACATAGAACACAAATAAAGGTGCAGACCAAGAAATAGCATAACAATGGACTGTTTTATTTCTTTTAAGTCAAACTATTCAAGATTATCATAATTATTACGCACTTCAACAGCTGGAATATAAATAGATCTAAATCAAAATGCAATTCAACAGTGATGTAGTCGTGATACAAGACTGTCATAAAATCAGCATTATTGTAAAATTACACAGACTTAACCATACCTTTACCCAATCTGCTCCTCACTCCCCCAGCACCTTTGATTATTTCGTGTTTTCTAAAATGTTTTTCACATATTACAGTGTTCTCGCTTACACGAAAACCGTCTTTTCCGTGTTGACGCTTGATCAAGTTGCACCAACGTTCTTTTGCAGGGTTCTTCGTAGGTAATTTTAAAAAGCGTAAACCAGACACACTTCATAACTGTTACACTAATAACTAATATTCATAACTGTTACACTCAGCTGCTGCACACTCCTTTCCACGGCTTCGGTGTTTCCTTTTCTTGCTCTCTTTACCTTTCTCTTGGTCCATTTTCTAAGATTTGTTCGACTCGTAGCGCAGTTTAAACGAAAGCAAAAAGGACGGAAGCAAAAAGGGTATACAGGGTTAGCCTCGTCCTGGTGCAGAAATTGCACCGGCTAGACCAAAATCCAGCGGTTTCTTAGAATGAGCGGAGAATTCGAAACTGGACAATTGGTCGTATTTAATTCGCATTAGTCGTCTTCTAGCTATAGTGTGAATAAGGCCGTTATGTCGTAGAAAGGGTATGCTCAAACAGCTTTTCATGAGGTCATGGCGTTGGTACCAGTTCACAATCTCTTTGTAAGTATGCAACCAGTTGTGACGGTCAATAAACCTTTTTCCAAAATGGCCACCATTTAAATATTCTTTTCTTTTTTTCAAATTAGCCTTTGATGCCTCGTTTTTAAGCTTAAAATTTAACAGAATATTTTTCCTTGAACGAGGCATCAAGATGTAATTTGAATAAAAACAAAAGAATATCTAAATGGCTACCATTTTGGAAGAAAATTGTATGGTTTGGGGCTTTTAGTGTCTGTACAGCCACCGTGTGCGTTGCGGCCCTTGGTAACGTTACAAAGTAATGGTACATGGCATCCCTTGTTGCAAGATTGAGGGGACTGAACAATGGACATTGGAAATCTCACTTAACTGAGCAATACTCACTTGACGCACTCAAGAATGGTGCATAATTTTTGCTATGCATATCATAAAGGCAAATAATTATCAGACGTATAATTTCAAGTGCCATAAACTTGTGCATATGTCTCAATCAATTTGAAAGATGATGTCGGTATGCATTCATTTGATTTCTTCTTTCAGTTGTTCTTTATCAAAACGTCCACCAGGGAGGCATTCTAAAGAGAGTCCTTGTTCCCTTGTTCCCAAAATACCTCCAAACTTGTTCTCAGAGTTTATGTTTCCTTGTTCCCAAAGATATTTTGTCTTTGTCCCCCTGTTTCCCAGTTCAAATTAGCCATGTTCCCATATTCCTCAAAATCCCTGGAAGGTCCACACAAGGGATTAAGCTCTTGTCCCGACCCATCACGTGGATGCTTTGATCCTTGCCGACTGAAGTCCGACTCACACGAGACAGGTGATCTGGTGACGTAATTTGGAGGACTGGGAAAAAAAATTTTAACGGCGTACCCCACAACCGCGCGTAGCCTTAGGTGTTGTTTCCAAACTGCCTGCAGTATTTCCAACGCCAAAACTCAACAGATAATTGCGTGTCTACCACATTGCCTGTTACTGAATGAACGTTCAAGTAAACCCGACGATCTTTAACTTCGCCTCTGCCATGTTGAATTCAAAAATAAGGCCGCGCGCGGTTGTGGGATACGGCTTTAAAATTTTTCTCCCCAGTCCTCCGAATTATGTCACCAAATCACCTGGTTATTGGTCGGACATAATGGTTCCACCTCAGTGATTGAGTGAAAGAGTCAACGGTCCAAAGGTTATTACTCATGTAAATTGCCTATCCTTTATTTGAATTATCTGCCGCAGTGAAAAACAAACAACATAGCCGTTGACATTTCACTCTCCTCACCCCTTCTAAATTGCATTTAATAGCAAAAAATAAATACATAAAGAAGTAAAAAAAAAAAACGAAACACACAAAATCCTTATGTTATAAATAGGAACGATAAGATCCATTTCAAAAGGGCCGCTTCATTTACATGAAGTTTGACCTGTTTGCGTGTTATTATGCATGTAACAGCGATATTCGCTGTTTATGAACATTATTATTTTGAGATTTAAATTTTGCCAACCATAGAACAAAAGAAACTTTGTTTCGACAGCCAATAGATATCTGGTTGTCACAATAGGTGACTTATAGGTAGCCTTTGCGGAACAACTATGATAATCCGTGAAAGAGTGGAAAATATAGTCTATTTGTGTCATACCTTCCCTTCTAACACTTTTCCTCATTTGCTCATTCTGCAGATCCCGGCAAAATCCACTTTATCAGCCGGCCGTGGAACCGGTTACTTTTCATACTACATGTACTAACAGGAACTTGAAAGAGTTGGGCAAAAATGTCAAGTTCACCTTGCATATATTTATTAGTAAAATTTAGCCAAGGTTCCATATCTATACGGATTTGAACAAACCCATCTAACACTTTTCAAATACAGTTTATTCCGTATTGCAAATCTATTTACGAAGGTTGTTCAAGTCATGATTGCTGTTTTGTGTATCCGAAATTTTTGAAATGAGGAATATCAGTCTTAACAGAAGCAACAGATCAGCTCAACTATGCTCTTTAAACTTCATAATGGTAGCCTGCGTAGCAAGCGCTGAAAGGGGAGGGAGAACTGTTGCTACAAGGGACGAATGGAGAGTACCTTTTCGTGCCATATTAGTTTAGTGGTCTCTTTTGCACCCATGGAAAAAATACGAGTCAACAGACATATTACCGACTTTAATATCTACGACGCGGTCGTCAACAAAAAGGCCACAAAACAACAATATCATTGGTTAAAAGAGGAAAAATAATCGTGCCGCAGCACATGCAGCACGCATTTAGCTGCATATATTTTTTGCGGTATTCTGCACATCACTAAATTTGAGGTTTTGACGTCAACACAAGCATGCATGCAATTGTGAATTTCTCGTCAGTTCTGTGCTTTTATTCCGAAACCGCTCGTACAAATTCATTTTTAGGATTGTACGACATAAGCGAGATGAAATAATCACGAAAAACTTACGATAGTGCCAAGTGATATTTTGAGGTGACGTTTTTGTCGACCTCCCGGTCGTAGATCTTAAAGTCCTCATTAGAACTGTCAACAAGGCATTGCGGTATATCGAGGTAAGCGTATGACCAATATTTCCAATTAATTGTGGAACTCAAGAGGTACTTCCATCTATTAAATCTCTTGAACAAAAGGTAATAAATCAACAATGGGATATGTTCCTGTTTACTCACAGTGCTTCTACCTTGCTCCAGTGATGGAATGATGTTCCTTCCCGTGCGTCATATCCGGCTTTCATCCGAATGAGACTATTTCAACCACTTGTTAGTTTTTTTCATGACCAAAACGTTTTTTCCACGATCAGATCACTGTCCTTGTCTTTGATGTAATCGTGTTCCATTTCAGCGGGATCGCAACTGAAAGCTGAGGAGTAATTATTCACAGCCGTAACAAATCATCAATGACAGGTAAGGTGTTTTGCTATTTTTCTCTGTCGTCCCCCGATCTTTTCCTGGCTAAATTCACAGCAACGGAAAGACCTTAGGAAAACAAGCGGAAGCTGATCAATTTAAGCTGGTTCTGCACTTATTTCTAACATTTTAATTTGTTAATTTTATGGCTTCAAAAAAGATATACTCGGAATTATCTGTTAGATACCATCCGTAGATAATTTTCAAGACGTCGTTGCACAAAAAATAAACCTAAAAATTAGAATCTTGTAATTTGCTCGAGAATAAGATAGAACTCAAAAGGGGAGGAAGGAAGTAGGAGCCTTTATGTTGAACTTTTCGAAAGGAAAATTTAATGGTAAACTAAGTTAGTCGTTGGGAAAGAATTGAATCAAACTTGCGTATAACTGGATGCACCAGCCACACTCAGTTCATCATCAAAAATGATTGGACTGACCACGAAATTTTGCCTTCTAACTAATGTTCCTGCTCCTGTTTTACTATCATATATTTAAGGTATTTTCCATAATTATTTAAATTGCTTTTCAATTGATCATGATAGCGTATCAAATAAGCGTTGATGGACATTGAAAATAAATGTTGTTTGTTGTTTCCCATTCTTCCCTTGCATCTTTCACCTGCATTCACCTACCTAATTACCTGTAGCATATTATGAAGACATCACAATGTGCAGTACAAATTAATTGGAAACCACCTCAAATGCCATCCATATTGTCTTAGGCGGGGGCAGATGTGTTGAAAACTATTACTGGTTATTAATGCTACTAAATTTGCCAATGGAAACAACGAGGCCCTATTAGGGGTTATCAGGATACGGGATATTTCTGTAAAACATTTTAGGGATATGGGATATTTGGGAGGAAAATTAACGGGATACGGGATATTTAAACTGGAACTGGTATTGAAGTGCTACAAACCGAAGGAATTAACAGGATACAGGATATTTAGGGGTACGGGATACAAACAGCACAGCAATATTATCAGAATTTACTTTTCCAAAAGCTCTTTGAGGAATCTCAGGGTAAAAAGGTGACATTTCTTTTGAATACTGATTTGAGAACGGCCACCTTATCCGTTTGCTTTGGTTTGTTAATAAGATGTCTTGATCCAAGGGCGCTTACCATTCGACAAACCTTTCCCGTTTGAAATTTCGGAAATTCCGTTTGCCGATTGGAACGGTACCGTTTCCGGTTGATCAAACCCGCCCCAAGTCACTGCACGCTAGCACGAGTTTTGAGCCAACCATGGAGCTTGCTATGAGCACGAGACAGAAGAGTGGGTCTTGAAACAAGAATTTTGTCAGATGGAACGCGCCTTTTTGGTCCGACCGGTCAAAGTGGAACACCTTCAAAGCTGGACCCGAATATTCCGGTTGGACCAAACCGAAATGGTCCGTTCCATTTGATGTACCAACTGAAATAGTCCACTTCGGAAAATACCATAATACTCTTTGTTTGTCCCCCCAAAATTTGCATACGCATTGTTTTTGTTTTCTCTTGGGACCATTGTAATTCCCAAGAGAAACTGGAAACAATGCTTATGCAACATTTGGGGGGACAAACAAAGAGTATTATGGTATTTTTCGAAATGGCCTATTACCGGTATTTTGTGTTTAATGAAAAGCGCCTCAAGTTATTCATTCCGGGCAGGAGGGATTTGTCAACGTGAAAAGAGCGCTTGTCAAGTGGGTTTACTGGGAGCTTAGGGACCTGGGAACGAGGTCGAGGATAGTTTCCAGTCTACGCTCGGCTTAAGTTTGCAATACGTTGTCGAAGATCGTTTTTTATCAAGTTATACGTTCATCTTTGTTGTTTAGATCTCACACGCCGGCTTTTCTGCACTCGGCTTGTCGTCTGCTGGAACATTTACAACATTTCATTTTATCTTCACCTGGTTTCCTCTTGGGACTTGAAGAACCTTCTGCAAGGCCAACCTCGGTACCAAAAGCTTGCACTCTAACTTTTTCAAATCGAAAAAATCTGGTTTCACTGGAAACAGCATTCCATTTTTAACTGCAGATGATGGTATTTTGCCATTTATTCAAATGTTCATAACAACAGGAACAGATCCATTCTATGTCAATGGTTCTTTTATTTAAGAAATATTGCCCTGCAATCGGATATAACATACTTGTGCTTAGTTAAAATACCAAATTACACTTTATTATAAATTAATGAAGTTTGGACTTCCTTGGGGTTTTATGAACACAGTTAATGGAACTGACATATGTCCACATGGTTCCGAATATCCACTCTGGAAAGCGTATTCAAAAATTTCCGGATTCGCCAGCGAATTCGCGAGATACGTGTGGACGGAGGGCGAATCCGGAAAGAAAAAGTTGCGGATTCAAAAATATCCGGATACGTGTGGACAGGGCCTGAGGAATATTTTGGAAAAGTTTCGTCTCTTTCATGATTTATCCAAAGAAGAAGTTGACGAATTGACGCTCCCAGCAGAGCAATCTACACAGCGCCATTTCGTTTCTCTGTGGCTCGTTGCAGCAGACGCTCGTGGGGGAGGAACGCGTGATAAATCCCTAAGAGTGTCTGCGTGGGAGGCTACGGCGAAAGTTGACTTTATTTCAATGTTTTTGTCGTCAGAAATCCCAGATTTAGAGGCTTCAAAGCGACGACTTCCCGGATCTCGCTTCGTGATAACGCTAAATCCCGCGTCCCGTCCATAAATGGAATTCCGAATCCCGTTCCAATATTTCTATGGAATCCCGAATCCAGGGCTTCAAAAAGGCCAAATCCCCGATCCCGAAAATCCTATTGGAGACCCTCTGTACATTGAACTCTGTTGCGTCATGTTTATGTTTAACTGTTCCTGGAATCTATTGTGGTGACAGTATCTCTATTAAACTTTCTGTTAGATAAAACACTCCAGATTAAATTTGTAAATCTTATTGGGTTAAAAATTATTAGCAATGTTAATTCTAGTTTAAAATACTACTCAACATACCCACCTACCTCAATTAATTTTCCCACAAAACCCAAATACAATTGTTAACGTTTTGGTCTCAACCAACTGAAAATAGGACTTTTGTGACCTAACGGATAACAGACTGAAGCCTAGGCTCAATATTATGTTACCTTACATGTTTGTATTATTCAAAAGTAGTCATTAAATCAAATCAAGCTCCCAACGGCTTCTAGTGTGAATTACATCATAATTTTTCCCAAATGTCCCAGGCCCTTCTTTAAAGTTTTGTGCTCATGTACTGGTGCACGAAATGCAAAAAAATATTCATATGAAATGCTTCCCTAGAGCTAATTTCCCATCGACCGTAAATAAAATCATAACTAAATTTATCAGGCTATTATGGGAGAGGATGCTGAGTTTTTTTTTTTTTTAATTCCTAAAATGCTTGCTTTCAAAGCGAGGTTACATGTGCAACCCTTGTTGTGAAAATGAGACTTTTCCGTAACAAAAATTGACCAATAACCTTCATCTTGAAAATGAGGATTTTAGGAACTCAGAAATAGTCTATTGTAACTTAGTTATCTTGTTTTACTGATTGACCAAATTAATATGGAAAACTATTTAACCGTCATTAGTCCCCACATTACATACTAAGAATTTGAACGCTTCCAAAATTTCTGGTCCGAAATTGTATGGAACAGGTAAAGTTCCAGGAAAAGTTTTCGAAAATTTGGGAATACGTTTTCAGTGCACCCTATTTGCTGGAATTTCTACAATTACCGGAACATTCGTGTCCCATCCGCGAGAGATGTTGGTTTTAGTCTCCCTACCAAACGTGAACTCACGTGGACAAGCAATACACATGCGTCACGTCGCACCCTGTGACGTGGTCGGACGCGTTCCATTCGACCAACGAATATTCCGAAAATTTGTACCGGTGATTTTGTTGAATGGAAAGCGCCCTTTGTCAGCTTCCCATCGAAGCAGCTAAATTTCGTAGGCCACACATTTACACATTGCGGACCTATTTTTTAAGTTTTGTTTGGCCATCGAAGGCTATTTTCGTATCTACAACTTTTTATATTCTGCAATGGTAGCAATGGATTCATTTTGTTGTACTTTTAGTAATATTTTTGGCACAATCAATTTCCCGATCAATTTCCATTATTTAAAGCCCGTTCGTGCGAGACCACTGCGTATTGTCTCCGCGGAAGACTTCTAATCTTTTTTATGGTTTCTTTTTGGTTTCTTTCTTTTTCTTCACTTAACTTCATCGTTGTTTTTGTTTGTTAAAGGGTTTTTTTTTTCAATCTTCTTTTCCCATTTTTTGATTCCTGTATTGGGAGGAGTGGCGATGGAATCCCCAGGCAGTGCCGTTGCTAAGCGGGTCATGTGAGCGTTCTGGGCCTGATTGCCATTTCTCTGATAGATTGCTATTGATAGATTGCCATTGATAGATTGCCATGTCATAGGTTGATAGATTGCCATTTCTCTGTTTTTCTTTTTCTCTCACGATTTATTTTGTTGTCATTTACATAACCGATTACGTATAATTTTACAATTGGGAAGGTCTTTCATCTCCCCGAGAGGATAGGAGATGGAAAACGGTAGTAGCCAAAACGCGGGGCCAGGGACTCAGTCCCGCGTTTTGGCTACTACCATAGAAAACCCTGGGATCGCAAAGTCCCAGTAACGAAGACAAATAATAATTTTTTTCATAGTTGATTTCTTTTTGTATTTGGTTGTTAAAGACTTTTTCCTAGTGTTCTTTTCACGTTTTTGATTCCTTTATTGGGAAGAATGGCGTTGGAATTCCCATACAGTGCTTTCCGAATGACGGGTGTTAACTCACAATAGCCAAATGAACACACTGCATCAGGTTTTATAGAGTGTTTTAATTTCACTGTAACACAATAAAAAAATAAATCTGAAACCGTTCAAAGGTTACACAAAAAGACACAAATCCTTATTTTTATTTCCCAGAACCTCGAAATCATGTTCATTGTTTTAACCGAAGACCGAAGACTGAAAATGGCCCTTTCCTGCAGTCAAATTACATATCCTCACAGGGATCACCCTTTAGGGCTTTGATCAGTTTCTCAATTTATTTCATGTAAGAAATTCCCAATCTGTTGCCTCTCCACTTTTTAAATTCCAGGTTTCCCTTGTTGCCATTTAATACAAGCAAGAGCCTTCCTAACGCAAGCTTGTTTGTTAGTGCAAACGGACTGTGATTATCCCTACCCATTAAAAGTTGATAAGTTTGTGTGCAGGGCTGGCTCAGTAGTGAGAGCACTCGCCTCCCACCAATTCCCACACTCGGCGTCATATCCCGGTTGAGTTTGTGGTTCTCTACTCTGCACCGAGAGGTTTTTCTCCAAGTTCTCCGGATTTCCCCCTCTCCTCAAAAACCAACATTTGACTTGATTTGCTTTAATTGTTGATTTCAGTTTACAGTGTCCCCAGTTAGGGCTCCAGCGGTAGAACGACTAGACGCTTCAATAAAGTTCCTTTCCTTTCCTTTTCCTTTTAATACATCTTAAAATTCATTTTCAACAAGAGTTATTTTTTTCCGTACTGGCAAGTCTGGGAATTCGTAGTCCGTAAAAAAATGGCGTTACTTCCGTTTCTTTCTAAATTTGGCAGAACGAATCATTATAACTAACCAGATAACTAACCAGTTTTTATTAGAATCGGTTGAAATGACATCATAATATGATATTCCGAAAATTGCCATCGAGCGAGCAGAAATTGTCCGCACCGAAGAGGATGAAATCTAAGGAATTTTAGTTGGAATCACGAAAAAAATTACATAGAGAGCTTCTTTAGAGCTTAGCAAAGATATCTGGACAGTTTTTTATGGCAATAGTAAAGGATTTTTATGTCAAAATGAGGTTAGTGTCTTTCTGTTGTGTTTACTTAATTAAATGTTCCATGTGGTCTCGTGGACCGTCGGCCGTAAACCTGATTTCCACTCTCGAAACTACCTCCAGAACCTATTTTTTTTGTCTAGAATAAGCTTTTAGAATGATGTTCTTGTCTTCTTTTGTTATACTTGACTATTCGGAAACATTTTGTGAACAAATACTTATAACGCGTCACACGCGCAACTTGATCGCCCAAACTTGCCCGATTATGTAATAAATCCACTAGGCCTTTTGACATGTCATTAAAAAAACAATATTCCCGGACCGGTCGATTTCGCTGAAATTTGAAAGGATGATTGCCAACGAATAGAGAAAGATTTTTCACAATAACTAAAAATTCCTGTGTGAAAATTCGACGAAGAAATAAATGCGACTAAATTTGTTGCATGGGTTGCTATTTTTGTGTTTTGTTTGTTGTGCAAATTTTGATAGAGAATGTTAGATTATGGAAAAATATCTACGGATAGATGGCTTATAAATCTTTATTTTGAGCGGTTATTTGGACATAAAAGATGCAACGCTTAACGAGAAATAGTATTTTACGTGAATAGTTTGGAAAAAAAATTCGCTGGATTCGGGACGCAGTGAAAATGAGTTTTAATTAATTAATTAATAAGCTTACCTCGACCTAACCCACGTAAACGCCTCCAGGCGTCTTGTATTGTAAGCATAGAGCGCTCAGAATGATAAAGAGAGTTGGGAGAAGAAAAGGATTTGTAATCGCCGTACGGGAGTTTGGAAATGCTGAAAGGAATAAAATTGGACTCCCCGAGCGGGGGCGTAATTTAATATCCGTGGGGCAAATTTGTGACTACGAAGAAGTTGGATAAATAAATTACCATACGGAGTTGTGATTATTTCCCCGGATCCTCGCTTTCCGGAGGTTAATTCAATATCCGGGGGATATGCACATTTGTGACTACAATGAACTAGACCCTCCGTGAGGGTACACTGGGTTGCCTGTGGTACGTGGACTGTTCCAGACAATTTTTTTCAAGTTGGGGGGGTCATTAAGAAGTCATACCAGAAGAGGCCCTTTGGCTCACAGGTCCTCACACGTTCGTACGACGAAACAGATCTGTCCTTGCATAATATGTACCTCTAACAGTGCACGATATTGTTTTGGTATTGTCTATCATTGTAGTGCCATGGTAGAAGTCTTGGGTAAATAGTCTCGGAAGACATGTGGTTACTAGCAAAGTACTGAACCCAGAGAGATTGAAGAAAATATATGGGAAGTGAGAAACATTGGCTTCTGGGCTGACAGTTTGATAAACTTTTTTTCACAAGTGTAATCGTGCCCTCTGAGCATCTGAGAGCTTTGTAATACCGAAGTTCACCGAAGTTCACTGACGTTAATCCATGTTCGGCGGGGTTAGCGTTTGGATGGGAGACCAAAACAATATACCCCTCATAAAATAGAAACATCGGACCGAAAACAACATTAATTTTGAACCGTGAATATAGAATATAAACAGTTACGATCAGCGATAAACATTTTGGGAGATTTTTGCTACGTTCAATTTTGTTATTGTACGTTTTGGCTGCACAAATAAATCGCAAAATCAAAAAGTGACGTCGCCGGAATTCAGCGGGCGCCGTGATTAAGTTACCGCGGCATGTTTACTTGCCAAGCAGTGAAGCATCTGTGTCAAATGATGGCAAGATACCGGGTTTTCGTAAGTTTCTTTTTCTGTTAAGTGTTATAAAGTTTGACAATAAATGAGTGAATTCAAAACAAAGATCACAATCGCCCACCATTGTTTCTGCAAAGTCAAAAATTTACTCTCCAAGACGAGGTTATTTATCACCAGGTAATTCCATCATTTTGGAAATAGCAGCTACTTTATTATTCATCTGCGTCACAATTTTTCACTGATTTTGGGGCTCATTTTGTTGAAACTCAAGCACGCTTCCAACAGGCCTGTGAACCCTTCCTGCTTACAGAGCAATACTAAAAAACTTCTCCCATATCACATTTCAACCTTAAGCTCGAAAATTCAATACGCAACATATTATAATTCACAAAGGCAGAAAATACCACACAATCCTTTTCCAGCAAAAAAAGTATTGAAACAAACAACATATTTGCTCTTAGAGGCGAAAACCTCTTCCTATTTCATTGCGTGCATGAAAACAAGAACCTCAATCGTGTCAAATTACCATGTACTTCAGGTAAATACAGCTCACTTTCATTTCGGCTCGACGGGCGATAGATTGTTGTCGAAGTCCATTACTCGTCGCTTTTGAGATTCCAGGTGGTGGTATTTCACCGCCTGCCTAGTTTATCCAACTGACTTTCCATTATTGAGCTCCATAAGGGTATATTTTGTTTAAGGATCCACTAAAACGCCATTCGCGTTACATGACTTTCGACGCCATTGCAGGCTAAGTTAATGATTCTACTGTGTCCACCAGAGAAATCTACGCAGTTCCACTACCCTCTCGATCCTAAGAAAATACGCGCAGAAGGCTCTATGCACAAAGACACCACTTACCAGGAGAGTGACAGGCAAGAGTTTTACCGACACGGAAAAAAATAAAAAAAAAGAAAGAAAACGGAAAATAAAAAAACGACGAAATTAAAGACAGATTCCGACTGGGTTTTGCCATACTGGCAACCCAGTAAAAAGGAACAGCTTCGAATTGTTACCGTAGGTGCCTGCCACGGGCATCCCACGAAATTAATTATTAACTGTGTCATTCACTGGCTAGTGCTATTTCATTTTGTGTTTTTAAGTCGATACAGTTACGACGGAATGAAAGTTGCTCAAATTATATTTCACCTCATAAAATTCCGGTCATGCATACAAACGACTCTAATTTTGCCTAAGGCCTATGTAGTACACAAAGAATAAGGTAGACACATACAATTGTATTTGTTACTGATAGTCTAAACGCAAACGTACCCGTTATATGGGTTATTTCTCCAGCATTGCAACGTCCTTATGCACTTTGTGTGGAACGGCATTCATGTTAGCCCTCGAATGCACACGTATTTCCGGGCCGGTGGTTTCACCGCGTTCGCAGGCTACCTTCATGTCGTCGTATGTGAATATATAAGTAGCCCTGTGAAAAGTCCTTTTGTTCGATCGTATAAGAAGGTCACAACAAGCCTCGCATTAGTTTAAAGTTTTTCTTGCTCGCTTAAATTCCTATTTTGGGTAAGCTCCTGACAACAACGCTCGCATGCCACACGTTAAAAAGAGGGATGCATAAATTGTCACGGTTTCAAATAACTTTGGCAATTATAGTCAAAATACTCAGGGCATTACGCTTATTGTGTGAGAATAGTTATGGTTAACTAAACGGCTGCATTATTAGTTTCAAACTTTGAAGTTTAATTTGAATATTATATCCATCCATCCGTAGCCCGAGTGTGACTTTATTTGAGATATCGATTGTTGAATGGTTTATTTTTCACGTGAGTTGCGGTTGACGTAATGTAGCTGTGATGGCCCCAGAAATGTGCTCACCTTTCTCACCTGGAAAAGGGCTTCCTATTCATATAAGAGAAAAACGTCTGCATTTATATGACCCAGGTTACTGAACAGGCGATATAACAAGAGAACTTAAGATATCCAACTGGGTTGTTTGGAAAATTCCACTTCAAGACATATGGAACAATGATTGCCTTCGCAACTGGCCATGGCAAAGGGAGTGTGATGCGTGACGATAATCTGAAAGCTGCAAAAGGCTAGCAATTACACAGCTGAAATACGCAGTAGGCTTTCATTTGAAGGTATCTGTACTCCCTGCATCTGCATTATTTGCCGTCCATTGACGCCTTTAACAAAAGTTTGCGACCAAACATTCGACGAAAACCATGACGGACACAACCGTGAGTGAAGGAAGCCACAAGAAGGCGCCAACTTTCATATGTGAACTCCGAATAAACTGATAAACCAATGAATAATCGATATTTCAAATGAGGTCACACTCGGCCTACGGTTGGATAATTGCAATATTCATATTAAATTGGAATATCACATATGTTTTTATCTCAATTTGTACGCCTTCTCGGTAAAATGAATTATCTTTGCTTTATATAATAAAGAAACCAAATATAGGACATCATCTGTTCTTCGATCTTCCAATAGATCACAAATGAGATAAATGTATAATTAAAATAATATCCGAAGATTTTTCAAAAGTCTCTTTTATTTTATTTTTTTTTTTACTTTTAAGCAAATATGGCTGATGTGAACCCAACACAAACTGGTTTGGCTTTTTCCGGTGGTGGCATCCGGTCAGCGGCATTCAGTTCTGGAGTCTTGCGCAGATTGTTAGAACGAAATGTGGAGGTGGACTACTTGAGTTGTGTGTCAGGAGGCGGTTACACAGGCACTGCGTTCCTAGATTGGAAACACAGAGAAGAAAGGAGGAGCAGTTCCATCGAAAATGAAACTGAAGACCAAGAGAATTGGCATGACAAGTTTTTCAAGCACATGAAAGAAAGAGCTGGGTACTTTTGCAACTGGCACAGTCCACTGGATGGAATCCTAGATACAGTGACCATGTTGGGCCTCATTCTATTGGTCAATTTCATTGGGCCAATCACCTCGAGGGGTTCGTACGCATGCCCAATAGCCTTCATGATCGACCTGATGTTTGGAAATTACCTGCGAGACGAAAGAGAGTGCGATGCTATTGTTGCTGCAAAATATTCTGAAAGCCATATTCCACAGGCTAATAAAAATGCAACCATTAAAGAGCTACGGCAGAGATGTAAAGCAAGCCCGAGTTCTGGACGTATAATTCTCTTCTCTGTTTTGTTTCTCCTCACCGTCATATTTTTCGTATTGTCCAACAAAAGGTTCCTACGGCGGTACTCTACTCTCCTTAGTTTCAGTTGCGCTACATTTGGCGCTTTCTTGGTTCTTACATTCGTACCATTCGCTTTGCACGATGTTGTTCGTGACATTCCGCTTTGGTCGCAGTATCTTGCTGTGGCTGTTGGCATTTTTGTGTGGTTTTTCCTGCCTCTGCTCCGTAATGTAACAACTCATGTATTGATGGTTTATTTTTTTTCGTATGTGATCTACTGGAGGGTATATGAAGCCCCTGCATTTGGTGTTGTGTATTCTGATAAACTCTTTACCCGTTTACTTTTCGCTTCTGGCTTTGTCTTGTGGGTTGTTCCTTTTTTATATGCGTTATGTTCGAGACTCACCCATGTTTACAACAGGTAAGACGACTAGGATGAGGTGGTTATAAATGATAATATATAGATTTAGCCAAGCCTAAAAGCGGAGCTCCCGGATTATTTGTTCTTACAATAATTTAACCTACCTTTAGCCTGCGATCAAATCAAAAGTTAAAAAGAGCAAGGCTGGTATAACGGTGAAGGAATATATTGAAAAAAGCCAATATTTCGAAAGGCACAGCCTTAGGGTTTTACAAGCAATGACTACGATTAACAAAGACGTTACAATTTGAATAGTTTATGGCGTGTGATTTGATACCTCCCTAAAGATAACAAGGTTTTAACGGAATTGACGGATACGGTACAACAAGAAATGATAACCCAGTACCTGGTCAGCAGTCAACTTCGCTGAGCTCTAAACTTGAGCCCGCGATATGGTCATGTAATGGTCAGTGGATACTTTGCTTTGTGCTTTGTCAGGTGTCAATTGACCATAAAAGAGATGTCCAATATCGAAGATGTACGCTGTAATTTAGCTGGAGACAAATATATAAGTATTCATTCTAAACTTGAGCCCGCGATATGGTCACCTGATACTGGACACATTGAGATGCATGGCTGGGTGCAGGGTAGAAAGTCGTACGGTGACCAAAACCAATTATTCTCACACAGATGGGTTACCATAATTTCTTACGAATGGTGCACTGCACGCGCGCCTTCGGTTTTGAAATTCACAGATCCCTGCCAACCATATCCCCTACTCACCTTCGATCATTTTATTTTTTCGCGACCGAAACTTATATGAACATGACCCAGAGATGCCAGCGAAAATAAGGGACTTCAAGAAGTTGTACTAAAGATCTTTATAGATCATGTAACAAGTCAATGTGTAACGTTAACAGTACGACCGAAACATGAAGAATGAAGAACGAGTCAAAAGAAAAATGTTGCTTTTTCAGGAAATGTCACATTATTCCCACCTGGATATCTTTTTAATAAAATCTGAAGTAGTCGGGGGAGGGGAACAGAATATCAAACTGGACAATACCATACCATTGGAATATGCGTGTTTTTTTTTCCAGGTGGAGGCTTCAGAAGGCGTTTTACCATCCGAGTGGCCTTGGAAACAACGGATGTTCAGGAATCGGTTGGAGTGATGTCTGCCCACTTTGGATATCTGCTCTTTGTAAATCTCGACATTGAAGCCCTGACCACGTTGTACTTGCAAATGAAGGCGTGGTGTCAAAAAGAGCACTAACCGTTGAAGATCTTAAGGGCACAAAACCAGAGTACATATCAAACATCACAGTCAACCGATGGAAAAGAAATGAAAGCTCTGAAAAAAACTATGACCTGTTGACAGTTTCACCCACATCGATCGAGCGTGTAGACAGCAAACCTGGGCAGGATCACGTCAGAGGAAAGATAGAACCAGAGGATATCAAATTATCGAATGCTATGGCTATATCGGCGGCCGCACTGTCTTCTTACATGGGAAAATACGACAATTCTCCCGAAATGAGCCTCAGTCGTTTCCACACACTCATTGGTCTAAATATGGGCACTAGGATGATAAGCAACATTCAATCTGTGAGAAAAGAAACTTTCATTTGGCAGGTATGGTTCTTCGTAATCAATTTAGACGATGACCATCCCACTACTACTACTACTACCACCACCACCACCACCACCACCACCACCACCACCACCACCACCACCACTACTACTACTACTACTACTACTACTACTACTACTACTACTACTACTACTACTACTACTACTACTACTACTACTACTACTACTACTACTACTTATGTCATAACTTTGCCTAATTTCTCCTGTAACTTTCTTAGGTTCTGCCGTTTGTCATTGATATTTTTCGTGCTCTTCCTCTGATCTGTGTGCCGCCGATAGTACACTTTGGTGTAGCAGACTCTGACTTCACATCCAAAGTTGCCGTTATTTGCTTCATTGTTATACACTTTGTCCTCGCGTTGATCGCATTCATCCGTACAGGAAGTAGGAACCCAGGCTGGCGCGAAAAATTAGCAAGGTAAAAGCGAACGAACTGATTAGTATACCTTGCCTGTCCCTGTGGAGTACAGTCATTTCTTATTTTATGCTCTTTATATTTGTAGCAAAACGATTGGTAACGGACTTGCAACTCTGTTAATAGACTCTCTTTTTGTGCTGACGAAGGTCTTGTTTTGGAGTTGAAACTGAACGTTCTCATGTTTCTTACGATTAGTAAACGTAATAATGGCACGGGCCTGAGAGCAATTAAGAATTAATTTGACTCGTATTCTTAAGGGTTTACTTTGAAATTACTCGTGAAATTAATCCTTAATTGCACAAGGGCACATTGCGATTTCATGTTTATCACATAAGCTAAGGGTAAAATTATTGAGACGTTCGGTCAATGCCACGACAAATGACAATCAGCTTAACACACTTTCATTCAGTTAAAGTTTAATTTAATGAATCGTTGCTGACAACAGAATTACGCTCAAAATGTATTTTTTATGTGGACAAAAAGCAGTTCAATCAGAGTCAGAATCTGGAAGAAGCTCTGGATAAGCAACTATTAACCAATCAGGATCAAGTAATCATGCCCTTTTGATTATCAGAAGTACTCTCGTGATTAAGAAAAAACGCCCTTCCTTTCAGTTAATCAGTATTCAGTAATTTTTCCTTGTATGTGATAATTCTTTTTACAATATGCAATGTCAACAATCGCTATCTGGGAAAAAAGAAATTCCCAGCTGGGCCAATGCCTGGTTCACTGTTCCATGGTTACGTTTTCTGGGCAAGATCCTCTGTAACTTTGAATTTATTCCACAGGGTAAAGCATCTTACATTCCGCACATCAACATGTTTACAGTCCTCACCTTAAGGCATGTTATAGTCCAGTCACAATAAGGAATTTTAGATCAACAATAGTGAAGTCGACGAAAACGTCACCTCAGAATATGACCTTGCACTGTCGTTTGTTTTCCGCGCGATTATTCCATCTCGTTCGAGTAGCAAAATGGGACGAGGTGTCCTAAAAATATATTGGTACAAGCGGTTACAAACAAAAAATAGAGAATAAGTGATTCTTACTGTACGGTCACGTTGTCGTCAAAACCTTAAATTTGGTGTTGCAAAATTTCTGAAATTGCTCGAATTTTGCTTTCCTTTTGTCTCAGGTGGTTCATCGTTCATATCTCATTTGTGCAGTTTGTGAGGGAAACCTTTTCTAAGAACAACACTGGGCCAATGCCGCCGCCAATACTGCTTCTTAGTGACGGTGGTCATGTGGAAAATCTCGCGTTATTTCCTTTGCTAAAGAAGCGCTTGAAGAAGATCGTTATAGTCGACGGAGGCCACAAAGAAGGCGATAAGCATTATGGTGACTCCCTTTTGAACGCGTTGATGCTCGCTAGAACCAACTTGGACTGCTCTTTTCTGAGTAAGGACGGTGGGGATGTCATTTCGTTCCTGTTCGACGCGTTTCAAGAGCCAAAGGAAGGAAAACTGCCACGCTTTTTCAAGTTTGTACATGTATTTTAATTATCTGAATTTTGAATAATTTGTTTTAAGGTGGCTGGAACCAGTTTCAATCACGGTTTTAAGAGACCTTCTTAATAGAAGGGTTATCACTACAACACTGTATCATGTAATAGCAATGTTATAATACCATACGCACGAAACATCAATTATTGCTCAACAAAATTCACCTGTTATTGTGACATAATAGGTTACCATTACAACATGAAAGCTCTCCAATAACACCCATATATAATTCGTCTTTACTTCGTTATATCTCAAAAATGAACTCGTTGATCCCCATTTTTTACTGTAGAATAGTAATTAGCAATCTGAGATAGAAATATCGGCAAAGTTTTAAAAAAATTGCCGGCAGCTCTGAATCAGCCCCCAGGAATTAAAACTTTGCCGATAATGCTATCTCAGATTGCTAATTAGTACTATTCTACAATTAAAAAAATGTGGATCACCGAGTTCATTTTTTTAGATACAGTGGGACCTCTCCTTTGGGACACCTCTATTCAGGGGATACCGAATTTGGTCCCGGAAAATCTACATACTTTCAGTCCAACACAACCTCTATCCAGGGAACAACTATGATCTATTCAGAGTTCACCTGTCCTGGTCTCGGGGGTGTCCCTTGAAAGTAGGTTCCACTGCATAAGCACTCAAGTAAAGACGAAATATAGAGTGTTTTCACGTGACGTCACAATGGCCAAGTTAGTGTCCCTGTGCAAAGGAACGGCGGCCAAGTTGGTGTTCCCAACTAATCCTCCGGGAATTGAGTTATATTATCATGCAAACGTTTTCTTTTGTTTCAGTGGGAAAACAAGATTACTGAACACATGAGTGAAAACCCTCTATGGATGGGGGGAGGGGTGGAGGGGGGATGGGGTTGGAGAAATTTTATGTTGCCATGATAAATTATAACTTGTCACAATAATGAACGCATTTTATTAAGCAATAATTGGTGTTTCATATGGTACCATAACATTTCTGTTACGTGATACAGTGTTGTAGTGACAACCCTTCTAATAACTAGAGAAGGTCAGGAGCCCATCACCTGGAGCCTCCATCCAGACTATATCCTTGAGTCAACCTTCGCCCGTATCTTTTTATTTTTAGGATATTTTGTGAGACGAACACGGTTACTGGTGCGTGATTGCTTGTGACGTAATACAATAACTTTGTTCTGACTGGACGGCATAATGCATTCGTGGGAATTCGAGCGTCTAAAAATAAAAATATACGGGCAAAGGTTGTCTCCAAGGGTTTATATGGGAGATGGAGGCTCCCGGTAATAGGCTCCTGAGAAGATCTCTTACAAGTGTTTAAACTGGTTCCAGCCACCAAAGTCTTCGGCAATTCCGTTTTATAGAAAAAAGGCAAACCGGTTTTAGTAGAAATAAACAAAATTGGCTGGTCTCTTAAGATCATGGCTGGTCAGTTGGGAGGCAGGGCTTTAAGACTCGTTCTGAGCACTCGTTGAATTTGATCCTGGTAGCCCCTGGTTCAACGTTTCGGCTGCACTTGTTGTTGCACCCGTTGGGAAATTTAACAGTCGTTGTTGTTTCATTGATGTCGTTTTAGTGGTTACGGAAGTAGCACCAAAGATCATCTGCGATGCTGGTGCAGTGCTCTAGCAATTGAGCTATGAAGCCACTAAATTGAGAGCAGATCAATTTGTTGGGCTCGTGTGTTCCCTTGAAAGGACTCGATATACGGTTATCGTTATTACAATAAATCGCGGGTTTTTTTTAAGGTTCAAAGTTCAGTACAAAGAAGGTCAATTTGGCGGCAGCAGCGACGGCGAAATTATGTTGATCACACCCAGATACCCATCTCACAGTGTTTCTTGCCCACCAAATCATATTCCTTCGGTTCCTTTGTATCCGTTTAATTACGAGACCGATGGACTGGCGCCTGGAATGTGCCTGAAAGCAAGCGACGTCGATAACTTAACTGGGTGCTGCTGTTCGTGCTGCCATGGCCATCAGTGCTGGGGGCTGTCTGACTTCTGCTGTGGTACGTTCCCGCAACACACCACCATGAATCAGTTCTTCACTTCCCGAATGTTTGCAGCTTATCACCGAGAGGGATACCGAGCATGCGTCGAAGCCGAAAAGGATGACTTCATGAAGAATTATGGCATTAGAGAGCAGCAAAGCGAAGATACCATCAATATTGTGTGAGAAACTATAGATAAACAAACTGAACCATAATGGGTTATTTTCAAGTTATATTTAGTACCCTCGTCCTTAAAGCGAGGCCAGTGTTCTCATCTGGCTATCATATGTTAATCCGTATCTCGAGGGAAAACAAAACTAACTAGTTTCTCGAGGGACCATACATTAAGTGCTTTGTTATGTATTTAGATATTCCCTTCAACAATTGCTGCAAAACATCCGGCGCGGGCAACAACCTCGGAATTGTGTCCCGGTCGGGATACATCTAAATTTCATCAGGGACACATGACCAAGAATCAACTAATCACAGTGCTCGTTTTTGTTAAGTGAAAGTCCAGGTATATAACAAAATATTTTATAACCCCAGAAGTTCATCAAGGAGGCCTCTATCTCCACTAATTCCTTCAGTCAACCCTTTCCCGAGTATCTTTATTTTTAGGAACAAGTTTTTTCGCGAAAAGTATCATATTTACATTGATGCTAAGATAGCTTTTATTTGATTGGCTTTTACAACAGTGAACGTGCTGAATCTCCCAAGGGAGGCGTTCTATAATTAATTCTACTCTGGCTCCGAAAGCGTTGACTCCTTGGCCAAGTATAGGAGAGAGAGATTCCCCTTGATAAGTGAGCTCGAATAGATTGTGCTAGCATAATGTTTGGCGTGATTTGAGAAAGCTAGCATAATTTTCCCGTTTAAAAAACAGCACAGCTAGCATAATTCGCACATTTTGATAATTATCGAATCATTTTTGAGTTTGACAGGCACGTTGATTCCCAAATCCCAGTTAGAGGTCACTTTGCAGTGTACTGAGCCCGGAAATGGGGCCTGGGACTAGGGTGCCCGGGAATCGGAGGTCCCATGGCAAACTATGTCGGTCCCAATACCTCTCACAGGGGAGGCTACAAAATGGCGTCGGCTATGCATGCCATCCGATTCGAGCAAATACCTTTGTATACAGCCCTCTCAAAGCAAGGATATGTATAGCTAACTAGAATAAACGGTTTCTGATTTAAGAAAATGCATTTTTGCACTTATTTGCAACGGTTTTTAGAAAAGCATATATATTTTTAATTAGCATAATTTGGAAAAACGAGCATAATTACGACCGTGTAGAGGCAACACTTGGAGATATGAGTGAGGTAGAGTTGAAAGCGTAGTTTAGATTTGGAAGTGGTGAGATTAATCTTCTGTATGAGGCTTTGAGGATCCCTGAATCATTCACATGTATCAACGGAACTGTTGCCACTGGTCTTATAATGCGAGATCTCTTATACTCTCTTATAATCTCTTATAATGCGAGATCTCGACCAGTACTTACAATGCGAGATCTCGATTTAAAACTGAGATCTTGACTTGGGGTTAAGTTTACAAGTCGACATCTCGAGTTATAAGACGAGATAGGAAATTCTCGACTTGTAGAAAGTAACAGCACCAGCATGACCCTTACAAGGAAGGTTTGAATGAAACGGCAAATACAAAGGAGGAAAGGGTGTGGAAAATTGAAGAAGATTAAAATGGATTGCAATTAGGGTTTTGAAAACTGTTCATGGACCGAGCCTCACAGTTTTTCAAAGTTTATCTTAGTCTGTAGTTTTTTACTTAAACGAGAGGCTACGGGTAGCCTACACTTTGCTCGAAGGATTTTTAGCCACCGGATTTCCTTCTCAGTTCTCAGTTGTATTTTAGTCTTATAGTTATGCTACAATATTTTACTCAATAATTATCATGATTTTTTCGTATTTACACTATTTATGTAGTTTGTTTGTTATGAAGAATCTACTAGCGGTTTTTGTGTTCTATTGTAATATTACCTGCCTTTTGGGCGAATTCGTAAAATAAAATAAAATGAAATAAAATAAAAATAATGATATGGAGTAGTTGTAGTCAGTAGAGATGACATAATTAATTTAAGGTAGTGTTTGCCACTGACTCGATATTTTGTTGTTGCTTAAGACGTTTCGGCTAACTCTTGAACCTTAATCAGTTATAAGAGCGTTTGATGTTAGTACGCCGCGTAATTTAAAGTTGAAAAATGAAACGTTGTGCGAGTAGCTTACTTGCGCCTTACTATAGAGAATGGCTCGAGCATGAGTCTTTAAAATTTAAACACGTGTCAAACATTTGCAAACTGATTCCGGTATGACTATGTGGTCATTGCAAGCGTTCGTGTCTTTAACGATCATTTAAGCTTCAAGAAAGAGCCGTTGGTGGAAATTTGGTTCATGTTCCACGACTTTAACGTTATCAAAATTCATCTGATTGTGACATTCGTGGACATTGTTCTCATCTTTAGAGTTGGGATGAAACATCGACATAGTCTTTTTATGCTCTGAGACCCGATTTTTTAATGGTCTCTCTGTGTGGCCTTAGTATACGAAATTTCACTGTTTGCAGTCAATTTAGTTTTCCACACCAGAAGATGGGTGATCTGTTTTTTCTCAGTATCCTACTTTTGGTCGAGAAAGAAACATTCCCTCCACGAGTGAAGGAAAACGAGGGGAAACTCAAGGAGTAAAAGCGGTACTCCGAGGACATAACTATCCTTCCTCCATTTTTCCCCCAGCAGCGCGCTCTCTCATTGGTTACTTTGAGGCCACATGACATCTAACAATAAAAACGTTTCCACCAAAAGTCTCTGAGCGGGCAACAGTGCAAAATCTATGACATCAGAGGGTAACAGTGCACATTTACCCGCGAATGTTGACCGGAGACCGCTGTTGCCGTTGCACGTTTTTCTTTTTATGCTATATAACAAATCACTTAATGACTGGTCTCTCGGGAAAACAGTTCATTTTGTTTCCCCCGAGGCGTAGCTGAGGGAAACATTGAGATTCTTGGGAAACAAAATGAACTGTTTCCCGAGGGAGCATGCAGTGTTTATTGGCTACCAAACTGCCCAAACCCACTATGAATGGCTTTGTCGTGCGTCCATATATCCAGGGTGTTTCTGAAAGAATTAGTCACTTAGTAAAACAACAGCCTTTTTCCTCGACCAAAAAAAAAAAAAGGAACCAAGATAAAACAGACCGCCGTATCGGTAAAAAAGGTCTATTATGTAATTAGCCCGGTAAGATGTGTTATCTAGTCATACGATAACCACATATTATATTGTGTGCAACGACAACACAAAAACGCGCTCCCGGTCACGCACACAATTCTTTTAACCCATTTACACCTAAAACGCCCTAGGACTCCTCCCATTGACGAGTAAAATCGTCTGGCGTTAGACAGAGTAAAATTTATTAAGTCTCACTCCAGGGATCAATGGGTTAATTAATACGTATTTTCTCGCTAGTCTGTCACGTAGTGGCTGAGTAATCATCGCGATTGCCTCTGAATCACGAGATACCGAGTTCGGAATCCTTCTTGCGCTGCTTTAGCTAAGAAGTGTGTCTACGAGGCAAAGTAATCTTACGCATGCGCAGCCAAATCGTGACCCCCCCTCCCCCTCCCTCCAAGAAAAGGAGAGTCAGAGCCGAATCCCATACTTTGTTCTCCTCGAACCAAGTAATTATGTATGTTCGCGCGACAGGCATTTCTTGTCACGAAGCTTTGATCAATGTGATGTTTAATAGACGTTTCTGGGTTAACGTTAAGTTGCATAGTGGGTAGGGGCGAGCAATTGGTAAAACTACACCGTGGCATTGACCAATTACATAAAATGGTGAGGAATTTACATTTTTTGTATTTAGGTTAATTAGACCTACTGCCCTCATTCTGAAACAAATATTGTATTGAAATTTGCTCTTCATAGCGAGGCAAGAATGGCTTATTAGCATAAAACAGAGAATATTATATTTGGCCGCCATTATGAAAGAGGTCTATGATGGTTTATTTCCTATTTCCAAATCACAAATTGGCCCTTTGCAAGGTTGGGTTTTTTAGCCGACGGATTCGAAATTTGGCCGTACAATTGAAAACTATTTTTAATAACGTCTTCCAAGCTATTTTGTGGTCCAAAGTTGGTTTTTTACTGTTTTTATGTATATTTTGACTGAATAGATTACAAATTTGAAGGAATTCAGCAATTCTTGCGGACAGCTGGTGAATTCAGAGAAAAAGAGCAAGAATCTTATTTTGTGGATAACAGTGCAGTAAAATAATGATTAGCATGGACTACCAAGAGCCACTTGTCTTATTATTCATATATATATATATATTCCTTGCAAAACCTTAAAAGTGATTGGTGTAGCAGAAATTCTGCAGCCATCCTCAACTGGTGCCGCAGAAATTGAGCGGCTATCCTTGGCATGTGTGCTTCCCAGGGACCGCATAATTTCTGCGGCATGCGTGCTTGACAGTGGCTGCACAATTTCTGCGACATGTGTGCTTGACAGGGGACCCAGAATTTCTACGGCATACGTGCTTGACATTGGACCCAGAATTTCTGCGGCTTGTGTACTTGCCAGGGGCCGCAGAATTTTTTAGGCATGTGTGCTTGCCAGGGACCGCAGAATTTCTGCGGCATGCGTGCTTGACATGGGACTCAGAATTTCTGCGGCTTGTGTACTTGCCAGGGGCCGCAGATTTTTTCTAGGCATGTGTGCTTGCCAGGGACCGCAAAATTTCTGCGGCATGCGTGCTTGACAGGGGCCACAAAATTTCTGCGGCATGTGTGCTTGACAAGGGCCGCAGAACTTTTGAGTCATGTGTGCTTGACAGGAACTACAGAATTTCTGCGGCATGTATCCTTTTCGGGTAATTTTAGTGGAGTAGTGGGTAATTTCTTTGCAGCTACCATATTTCAATATGTTGCAGTTAATTTTGTTTGATTTAGAAAAAAGTGAATGATGCAACAACTCTTCAAGAATTTAGTGTTTAAAGTGACTTATTGAAGAGATGCAATATAAAGCATGCCATCTAGCATTACCATTTTATCTCAGAAAGGGCGTAACTGTGCTCTGCAGTGGGTTACTAGTGTTTCGGACATTGTTAAGAAGGTCCTTTTTAGCGTAACTTCAATTTTTAGCCAAAACATGATGTTCAAAATTTTGGGAAAATACACCATTTTCAGATTTTAAATTGCTATTCCTTTTGCATACTTCAAGAAAAAGCTTTAAAATGCTGTTTTCTTGCTGAATGATGCACACAACTAAGGTGAAAAGGTCTTATTTTCACGGAAAAAAGCACTTTAGAAAAACACAAAATTGTTTGGAAGGTGATTAATGAATTTTTCTAGTCGCCCGTTTTAGTTTCCAAGCGGAAACTAAAGGCCACTAAGTAGTGCGCTAGTTGCAGTTCCCGTATCAGATTATGGAAATCTCCTCGATCTTGCCTCTTTCGGAAATATGCTGAGTTCTCGTTCTCTCCCTTAACGCTGTCGTCTTCTTCTACGAAGCAGAAGGAGTAGGAGTAGGAAGAGAATCCTTCTTCATCGGGGGTGGGGGTGGGGCGGTGGCTAATTGCGCTTGCGTATCACTTTTCTTATGCTTAATAGACCAATTTCGATATATTAAAATTCAGTCCTAAACAAAAGACATCATCACGAGGCTCTGGGAAATAAATATAAGGATTTGTATGAATTTATTCCCCAAACCTCGAGATGATACCTTTTGTTTTCGACTGAATTTTAATATTTCGAAATTGGTCTATTAAAAAGTGTAAACTTCGTTATGCTTAGGCCTATGTCGCAGTGTAAACCAGCCTTAAGGACGTTCGCGCTAATTGTTTGAGCTCAACGTTACTGCGCAGGTAACGCGACTGTAATATGTCACGCATTACTTCGAGCATCAGTGAAGTCGAGGTTTTAAAACCTTTGCAAAAACCGTGGACGACAAGTCTTGCACAGCGTTGGATCAGAGAACATCGTGTTCAGTCAAAATTGATTTTAAAATATTTATAAAAGTCGAGTAGACTACTGCACTACTGATATTCGCGTTGTTTTATCAGTCGTGCACTAGTCTACTTGACTTAAATCATAAATATTTTTCAAGCATTAGTTAAAATAACGCCGGGAAAAAATTCCATGCCGGAAAAAGAATGGCAAAATCACATCAATTTTACTCGTTTACATCATCGGTGACCCCTATAATTTTTTTAATCATGAATCCCTTACTTTACTTACTATCTACAAATTATGATGAAATGAAAAAAAAATCCACCTTAACAACCATAATCGGTAGTTGTTGCAAATGATAGAGCTTACAAAAACGCTCATCGAGGATAAACTCTACTGTTTACGACATCCCTAGCGGCATGCACGGAGACCTTCACTCCAGTTTTAATAGTTTATTTTTATGATTTTCGATGGATGAGCAGATGAGACTACATCTCGCTATTATGACCGATTTCTCGAAATTAAGGCATTTTTTCACTGCCATCTTCTCTGACACAAAGTCGGTGACCCCCAATTTTTTTTTTTCATTTTTGGAGTAAGTACTTTATGACCTAATTTTAGGCGAAAAATGAAGAAAATTTCATCCTAGGAAGATTTTGGCGCGAACGTCCTTAAGCTCATTGTTTTATGGCGTTCTCCAAGCCGACGTCGTACGCATCGTTTTTGCGTGAGCTCCCTAATAACGCACTTTGATCATACAGAAACATTTTCCGCTTAAGATAAAACTAAGTGATATAGTCACGGGTACCTTGCATCATATTTTGAAATCAACATGTATTCATCATCAAGTCGTATAATTACCAATTATTCCATGAGCGCGCGTTAGAGGCGTCACATCTTAGATTTACCGACACTGTAGTTAGGCACTGGTCTTTAAACTTGTTTACTATATCCCACGCGGATACATTTGGATCAACTGATCCACGCACATTTCTCTTCTTTTCGGCTGGATTAGTCTGCACTTTTCTTTTCCGAGAGATACTGGCTTTTTTCTGGAGTACTTAATCTAGCTCCAGCACTAGCTGCTACTGATAAAGGATTTGATTATTCATCTTCTTCACTAGAGCATGGATTATCACTCGGCTCCGCCTTTTTGAATTTTTGAGCATATCCGCTGACCACCTTAGGCTGCTACCACAGGAGCACCAGGGGAATAATGTTTTTTGTTTACAAAAGGTATTTTACGCAAAATCATGCATAAAAGCAACTGATAAACTGATGCTTTAAATTAGAACTTGCATGGGAGGTTTTTAGTAGCAAATTGCCATAAAAAAGCAAGAAAGTTATTCAAAAAAGAAAAAAGTTGCACGAAATCCGAAAAGTTGCTCGAAGGACTAAAACTTGCTCCAAATCTGAAAAGTTGCCCAAAATTTGCCAAGCAACTTAAGTACAGCCCTAGGGTAAATAGCCAACGAGGCGCGTAGCGCTGAGTTGGCTATAACCAGTCTCATGTCCAACAAGCGCGAATGGAATAATTGTTTTATTAAATTTATTAAACCCCCAAAATTTGGAAGTATGAAATACGGACGAAAAAAGAGAGAGAATCCCGAGCGAAAGCGAAAAATCTTGTGTAATACCTTGTGGTCAGACAGACGTAGGCTCATCACAAAAACATTTCTTGCCTTTTTTGCGTACTTTAAAACGTCGGAATTGATCCAAGGTTTCTACAAGAAAAGTTTTTTTCCATTTTTGGCCTTATTCAGAGAAAAATTTCGCTTTCCGGCGAAAAAGTTTTCATCTTAGCAACGCTTAGCTCAATCATTTACCATATTAGGTCAAACTAATGTATATGATCTGATAACCGAGATTGAGTGAACCAATCAGAGCACGCGAAATGCATTATCCGAGTTTGAGAATTTAATAATTAACAATTATTCCATGAGCACGCTTTGGATATGAGGTGGTAAATAGCCAGGGAAGCGAGGGCTTACAGCACGACTGGCTTATGCCTCTGTTTTTACAAAATGACTGACGCAATCAGTTTCCATGTAAGGTCATTACAATATATAAGCTGATAACCGAGATTGAGTAAGCCAATCGTTTTGGAAATAGGAGTAGCTTTATTATTAATCAGCGTCACAAATTGTTGCCGATTTTGGGGCTCATTTGTTGAAATTCAAGCACGCTTCCAGCAGACCTGTATATTTTCGGGATTTACGCTTGCGCTGCGGGCCTAGTGGCACCACGGACTTACACTCTTACGCTCTCTTGCAACCCGGTGACATAGTGTGTAGTGCCCCTACAGTGCACTACCACAAAGAAGAAAAAAAAAAAAAAAAAGCTAAAATTATTTAAAACAATCACTCTTTGAAAGCTTTAGTGAACAAATGCATCTTACAGTTTCCTTTTAAATGACTTCTTCTACTGCTCTTTCACCCCACACTTCGCTCAAAAAGTCATGAACTGGTTTTTAAAATACTGTGAACACACTCCTTTTCATAAGAAAGTCTATATTTGGGAATGAACCTGAACGTTCATATTCCTTTCCTGGATTTGACCTTGAAAACGTTCTTAACATGTTTTTAAAGTTTTGTGGTATACTAAGTTCGACAACAAACTAAGTTGTTCTTCAGTGTTTTATGCAATAAGAAAACTACATTGCTGATGTTAAAACAACGTCCCTCAGTATTCGACTTAAATTTTCCTGTTTAACTATAGTTTTATATTTCTTTTAAAAACTTATTAATAATTCATGAACGTAACAGCCTATCAAAATATCGATAAAAGAGACACGCTTTTTGTGGAATGTTTTTGAAGCCGTTCAAAAAACTCGCAGCAAGTGTTTTATCGGGTTCAAAAAAAACATTCGGCGACGCCTCCTGTTTTTAAATCCGATAAAACACTGCTACTCGTTTTTCAAACATTACTTTACCTTTACTTACACTACTCTCAAAGTGGTACTATGATTAAAAAAATCACTTTCTATTTTTCTTCCGATTTTGAAAGTGTATTTTGTTAACACCTGCCTCGCAAAATTTTGAGCTTTGATTTTCATCCAAAGGCTGTTTACTTTAAGTGTAAGTTTTCGATTTCACGGTCAACCATTACTCAGGTTCAAAACTAACTGACTGGAACTAGGGTTGGATCTAGAGAAAAGTGACGTAATTCACTAAATAGTCTAAACTCCCGTGCTGCATATTAATTCATTAACATACAAACGTCATTTTCCCCTCGATCCAGCCCTCTAAAGATTTTAAAGTTGTTATGGCGGTCTAGTGACGACGTACCATTTAATAGGATAATTGCAGTTAAAATAAACAAGTGTCTTTTTGAAATTAGGCTTTTAACTTGGGTCGCTTCGTGTTTAGTTAACATAGTTGTGAAATCCAAAGAAAAAAAAGATTTGATTTTTTGATCATAGTACCGCTCAAAAAAACAACAACAAAAAAAACTAATAAGCAAAATTAAGACGTTCTTAACTGAGTCTCACCTTGGACATGTTCTTGGTAAGTTCTTAAAATTTTGGTTAATCTCAGCGTGAACGTTATAATATATAGACATAGAGAAGAATGTAACTCTCAATTCAACCCTTCCGCTGAACAAAAATCATTTGGCATCCTCTCTAGATCATACGACAATTCAAACGTAACGGTTTATTACCGAAATTTAACTACTCTCTACCCTTCAAGAGATATTATATCTATCATTTATGATAAATCTGAGTCATTCGGTTCCCTCTGGATCGGAGAACAATTTCAATTTATTATTGAGCAGTATTCCAACACCAGAGCTAGAGAAGCCGCTGAATATGGCAGAATACCCCCATTCTACAGTCCAAAAAGTTACTTTCTTTAATTGCGTATTTCTTCATTTTTAACTAACGAAATATTTCGAGATCACACAGAACCTCTTTATCAAAGCTAGATTTTGAAAGCCGGATGAGAACACTGGTCTTGCTTGCAAATAAACCATTAGGTTGCAATCTATCCGTCTATAGCTTTTCACACGATTTGGCTGGCATCTTCGCAGTGCTGGTCTGTAATCCCATATTTCTTCATAAAGTCATCCTTTTCGGCTTCTACGCATGCTCGGTATCCCTCTCGGTGATAAGCTGCAAACATTCGGGAAGTGAAGAACTGATTCACGGTGGAGTGTTGCGGGAACGTACCACAGCAGAAACCAGACAGTCCCCAGTGCTGATGACCGTGGCAACACGAACAGCAGCACCAAGTTAGATTATCGACGTCGCTTGCCTCCAGGCACATTCCAGGCTCCAGTCCATCGGCATCGTCATCAAACCGATACAAAGGGACCGATGGGATGGGATTTGGCGGGCAAGAAGCACTGTTAGTTGGGTATCTGGGTGTGATCAACATAATTTGACCGTCGCCGCTTCTGCCAAATCGACCTTCTTTATACTGAACTCTGAACCTTGAAGAAAACAAACGTGATCATGATTGATTGTACAGTTGTCACCTTCTTTACCGCAAATAACTCCAGTTTCTATTGTTTTAGACTTGGGAACGGATTGGGACTAGAATGTCTGAGCAAGGAGTCTTTCTGATAGGCGACAACCGGCGAGAGAATACTTTTTGCGAGTTTGCGACTCGTTTCTGCAAGTACGGCTCGAATAACATCTTTTGGAATGGTCATAGATTAGTTCCGATATGAATTGTTTCAAGATAAACACCAAGACCGATTTCGGAAATGTGCGTTGTGTCCTTCGTATCTTGGTGCTAAAGTTTGGCCTGATGTGAAAGCAGAATAACTGTTTTGTTTTCTTTTTCAACAAGAAATCTTTAGGCGAACCCCCCGCGTAAGCGATCGCCTATGGAGGCCAGGAAGTCGCTTTCAATACTGATCTGACTGACTCGAAGCAATTTTGTATTTTGGAAATCTGGAAGCCTGTGAGAGGTTATGGCTTACCATGGATGGTCGCAAGGGAGGGTTCGGCTACATTTAATTAGTCTACAGGTTTCGATTGAAAACTTATATCCAGAAATGCAAGCAATTAGATGAACACACAATTTTGATATCCAGCACGAAGTGGCCGACCCCTTAACGTCTAAGCACATGCAATTGCCGCCCCTTTTGACAATGTTGTTACTGATGAAATGATATATAAAATGAATCATATATTGAACTGCGGTGTGAAATCAAGTGAAGCTATGATCTTTGCAGTTATGATCGCAAATTCAGCAAGCCTGCAGAACTTTGCAACGGGGTTTGAACCCGTGACCTCGCGATGCCTGTACAACGATTCAAACCCTGTTGGAGTCCTGAAATTTTCAGGCCTTATATCGTTGCCATGTTAACATCATTTTAGAGCAAATTGTGATGTGAGAAGTCTATGATAGGTCCTTAATACCAAATTTTGTCTTGATATGATTACCCATATATAAGGACAGAATATGTTTATTTCTGAGAAGAAAGGAGACACTATTTCGAGCCTCCTTAATAATGTTAATGTTATGGTTAGCGTTATTTGTAGGTTGGGGTAAATCATTATCCAGCAGTTTATCTTCACTTAAATTTAAGGAGCAGATTTTTGAGGACACTTAGGCCCATTTTAAACGTTGCATTTCACATGTTCCGAATTCATTGCAAATGAGAAATTTTATTATTCTGTTGTTTTTGCTCATTTACATTACATTCGGCACTCGTGAAACACTACATTTAAAATGGGTCTTAAAGACGTTAATTGTCTGCATTCTTAGGGTGCCTTCCCTTTGTCAGAGCTGGCCGGCCAGTCCCTTCAGTTTGCAAGGAAAATGTAACAATTTGGAGGAACACTTGCATAATAATCTCTCGTATTCTTCTGGAGGAGTATATATCATCGTCGAAGTGTGTTAATTGGAATGCGTTGTAGAGTTAGTCCGTCCAAATGCCCTGTCTGGCCGATCAGGTCTGTCAAATGGAAAGCGTCCTTAGAACTGACGAGTGATATATTGAAACTGGGGAGAAGAGCCAGAGGACACTTTGTGTTGCTTATTACTTGCATTTTTAGACAGACACCGTTCAGTGCTAATATCGATGTAACCTTCGACTTCAACTGACCAATCAGCTTGTTTCTTTTCTTTTCGTAAAGAGAATTGCCGGAAGTTAAGAGAAAAACAAACTACCCAAAGTTCAGATAATAAAAAAAAATACATGTACAAACTTGAAGAAGCGTGGCAGTTTTCCCTTCTTTGGCTCTTGAAACGTGTCGAACAGGAACGAAATGACATCCCCGCCGTCCTTACTCAGAAAAGAGCAGTCCAAGTAGCTTCTAGCGAGCATCAACGCGTTCAAAAGGGAGTCACCATAATGCTTATTGCCTTCTTTGTGGCCTCCGTCGACTACAACGATCTTCTTCAAACGCTTCTTTAGCAAAGGCAATAACGCGAGATTTTCCAC
>NC_090894.1:26988922-27011422 GCF_036669925.1 Montipora capricornis
GCTCGGAGGTGAATAGCATAGGATATGCGGACTTTGAGTGGCCAATCAGAGCGCAATCAACGCTATCCACTGTTTTAGTATACGCTAATATTAATTGGACATAACCCGCAGGAAATGGACATGGATTGGGCATGTATTAAGAAAGGACTCTGGCGATGTTGCTAAAGAAAGTTTGTTCTGGACACCAGAGGGGAAAAGACAACGGGGAAGGCCAAGAATAACTTGGCGAAGGTCAGCGGAGAAAGAACTCAAGTCCATGCACCTGACTTGGAGTGAAATTCGAAAGGTGGCACAAGACCGCTCCCGCTGGAGAGAGACTGTAGAGGCCTTATGCGTCCCATGGCGCAAAAAGGACTGATGATGAATATTAATTACTTATGACCGCTTTATCTAAGACGTCTTACCTGTTGTAAACGTGGGTAAGTCTCGAACAAAACGCATTCACAAAAGGGGAAACCCACAGAACAAGGCCAGAAGCGAAAAGTAAGCGATTAAACAGTTCATCAGAATACACAACACCAAATACAGGGGCTGCATACACCCTCCAGTAGATCACACACGAAAAAGAAAAAACCATCAATACATGGGTTGTTACATTACGGAGCAGAGGCAGGAAAAACCACACAAAAATTCCAACAACCACAGCAAGATACTGCGACCAAGGCGGAATATGTCGAAAAACATCGTGCAAAGCAAAAGGTAGGAATGTAAGAACCAAGAATGCGCCGATTGTAGCACAAATGAAACGAAGGAGACCTGAGTATCGCGTTGAGATTCTTTTTTCGGACAATACGAAAAATACGGTGGTGAGAAGAAACAAAACAGAGAAGAGAATTATACGGCCACCCGTGGTTCCCTGACAGCTCTGCCGTAGCTCTTGAGTGGTTACACTTTTATCAGCCTGTGGAATATGGCTGTTAGAAGATGTTTCAGTAACAAAAGCTGCGCACACTCCTTCGTCTCGCAGGTACTTTCCAAACATCAGGTCGATCATGAATGCTATTGGGCATGCGTACGACCCCCGCGATGCTACTGGCCCAATGAAAATGACCAAAAGAATGAGGCCCAATATGGTCGCTGTATCTAAGATTCCTTCCAGTGGGTTGTGCCAGTTGCAAAAGTACCCAGCTCTTTCTTTCATGTGCTTGAAAAACTTGTCATGCCAGTTCCCTTGGTCTCCCCTCTCATTTCCGTTCTCTTCTCTGTATTTCCAATCTAGGAACGCAGTGCCTGTGTAACCGCCTCCTGACACACAACTCAAGTAGTCCACTTCCACATTTCGTTCTAACAATCTGCGCAAGACTCCAGAGCAGAATGCCGCTGACCGGATGCCACCACCGGAAAAAGCCAAACCAGTTTTTGTTGGGTTCACGTTAGCCATACTTGCTTAAAAGGAAAAATAAAAATTAAAGAGGTTTTTGAAAAACCTGTGGAAAACAATCCAGTCATTTATTTATTATTTGTATATTTATTTATTTATTTATTTATTTACTTATTTCAAAAGCCTGAAATGTACGCGTGTTTTGACCGGTTCTCACTTGTGACAAGAGTCCATCACCCAAAAGATTTACCCAGATTGGCCTAGTCCCGATCACCGTCAGAAAAGTAACTATTTTTAAGCCCCGTTTTGAGGAAAACTAAACAATGGAGCAAATCGGCTAACTCAATTCAAACCCTTTGGGAATAAAACGTTTAATTCCAGGTATTTTTATTCCATTTAAACGCAAATGCTACATTATAATGCAAATACAATGCAGAAAGAATCTTAATCCTGCGAGATTTGAATTAGGTACAACCAATTTTGGTGTATTGTTTATTATCCCGCTAAATTTGGTTAAAAATAGACACTTTTCAAACGATTGATGGGGACAAACCATTCTAGTCTCCAGAGCCTCGGATATGACCCGAGGCTCTGGGAAACTCTCTGCTGGAGGACATGCGCCTGGCGTTCTCATAGCCAAAATTTGGCTATTTGAACCTTACGGCACCTGTTCACTCCTCGTAATAACATGAATGCACCAATCAGAGACGCTTTTTATTGTTCTTAACGAAAACCAAATGAGATGAAGACACTTGTGTCAGGGTTCCCCAGAGCTCTTGTCTCCCTCAATCATTCGGAATAGGGAAGAGCTCCCGGGTTGAGATTGGGGGACAAACTTGATACCAGATTGTTACTCTTGGGTAATGGCCTCTTGATCGTGATGTATTCTGAGAGGACCGACGCATAGGTGATGTCCTTGTTTGTTTGTTTGTTTGTTTGTTTTTAATTTATTTATCCTGTAGAACAAAGAGGAACCATTTTACCGAGTGTCTGTGAATAATAGAAAATGTAAAAATGTGTTCGTCTGTGACACGTGCACTGTGCTATCGCCTCGTCAGCTATTTTTCGGGACGTTCTTTAACGTTAACAGTGTGGTTTTCTTGTTGCATGTTACATTAAAGAACATCTCAGTTTGTAGTCGAAGTAAGTACACCACACAACTTTAAGCCTATTAAGAACGTTTTCAGGCTCGAATTGCAAAAAAAAAATAATAATAAAAAAAATGATAATAGTAATAATAATAATATAAATTTAAGGGTCACCTCGCAACTCTTACAAGGTCTCACCTGATTGGAGACCACCCTTGAGGTTTAACAAAACAACAAATAACAGAAACAATGGACCCTAGGCCTAAAACAAAAGGGCTGCAACTCTATCTTCTAGGGTCCATTGTTTCTGTTATTTGTTCTTTTGTTAAACCTCAAGGGTGGTCTCCAATCAGGTGAGACCTTGTAGGAGCTGCGAGGCTACCGAAATTTAAGGCTAAACTGCAGCATACCCTGCAACACTAGCTATCCTGCGTAGGGATTACAACCTTCAGAAATGCAAATTAGGCTCAGGCACTGATTTCAAACTAGTTAGCTTTCAGTTATGCGTATGGCCAGTTTTTGGGGCTTAAACGCGTAGCCACATTCTTCGTTTATCGCAGTGAAGCTGCGGCCGAATGAAATGGCTTGTTCGATTTTAGGAATTGTTAAACTTTTCAAAAGGCCTCTGGAGTAAAACCTGTAGTTATGGCAAGGTTTCATGAATGCGTGAATGGGATATTTCGCTGTTTCTCTTTATTGCAAAGTACACGATACGAAGCGAAAAGAGTCCTTCCTAGAGGCCTTGGTAGCTTAGAATTTATTCAAAGCCAGTTGGTTCCCAAGGATGAAAGTTGAAGACCCATGCTCAATGTACATGGCTCACCAACGAGGCACCTTGTAGTGAGAGAAATGCCTAGCCTTTACGATTAACCTTAGGCCAGGAGATTCACCCCACTACAGGCAGCCGAACTTCATCATCTGTCTGAATTCCAACATTACCACACTGACCAGCAACACTAGGCCATTCAGCACTACTTGTCCACAAATGATGCAGGCCTAGGTGGGGCCACTGTAGGCAAATGACCAGAGCCATAAAATAAAATAAAATAAAATAAAATAAAATAAAATAAAATAAAATAAAAATGCAAAAAAATCATAATAAAATAAAATATAATATTATTGCGTGACACTGAAGGTTTTATAAATTGTGTTTGGATCCTGACATATTGCAGCTTTCCATTTTAAACAGAGCTGACATTAGAAATGAACCTTTTGATAACAGTATGTGACAATTCAGGAAGGCTTCATAAAGACAGTTTGGACAAGTATGGTTATTTGGGTAGAGGTAATTTCAAAGTGGTGCCATCTTGTGCTGTTTGTATTTTTTTTGAAACGTTCAGACACTAACCATCCCCTAAAGTTTGTTGGCTCTCTACTGATGTCAACGGCAAGCTATCGACTGCTCGCAATCTCAGGTGCGGCGTACCGCAGGACAGTATACTGGGTCCTTTGCTATTTCTAATTTATATTAAAGTGCCTATAAACCCGAAATTTTGTTTTCGCTTCGAGAAATCTCTGAATCGCTCTGAGTAAAATGGCGCAAAAATTTTTGTTTTTGGTTAAAACCGGAATTTTTTACGAATTTTTAAAGTGCGGTTTTCTCTGCCCGCGACCGGGTAAAAGGGAGACTGGGCCTAGTGACGTAATTCCCGGACATTAGCATCAGGCAAATCAACAGAGGAGACGCGTAGTTTTGTAGTTTTCCCTGCGTGCCGGTGAAAACAATTTCTGTTCGGCTGACGTTTGTAACCAGCGTACGTGTTAATCAAGAAATGGCTTCGAACGACTCCATTCTGTCCTCCGGTTCAGGGGCCCGTTTCTCGAAAGTCCCGAAACTTTTCGGTGCATTTTCGGGTGTCAAAATTCCTTTTGTATCTGAAGAACGGAAAGGATTTAAGTCGTCAAACTTCACAGACATGTTTCTTTTAGCTAGCTTTTCGGGTCCGGAACGTTTTCGGGACTTTCGAGAAACGGGCCCCAGATACGGAAGTTTCAGAAATGGAAGATTACGTGCTGGAAGTTGAAGGTTCGCCAAACTCGAGCTTTGCGGCCAGCGATGAGGAAGACACTCACGAGGCAAAATTATGCTGACGATCCCCTAGCACGTTTCGATTTAACAAAATCGACCCACTTCTTCCTTCGCTTTTGCTTTTCGCTTTCACTTTTACCGTAAAACGGTATGGGATGAAGCAGTATCCCTTTCTCTTTGCTTCGAACATTGCTACAACCGAAAACAACACATTTCTCAGGCATGGCTTCACCTCTGATGGAATTGTCACAACTTGCGACACTCACAGTCCGGGTTTTACGTCACGAATTACACTCGACCCATTCTCTTTCGGCAAGCTCACCAGCTCGGTAATGGGTTTTCGAATCTCGCTTTTCCGCCACTTTGAAAATTCGTAAAAAATTCCGGTTTTAACCAAAAACAAAAATTTTTGCGCTATTTTGCTCAGAGCGATACAAAGATTTCTTGAAGCAAAACAAAAAATTGGGGTTTATAGGCACTTTAATGATCTCCCCTACTGCCTGCGGGCCGCTGCGCCAAGGATGTCTGCTGATGACACAAACATTACACTGTCGTCTAAAACGTTAACGGAATTCAAATAAGCCTTGATCCCTGAACTAGGTAAACTGAGCTGCTGGCTGAAAGCCAACAAGATTAGTTTAAATATTTCCAAAACTGAACTTATGATTATTGGGTCAAGGCAGAGATTATCTGTCCAAAATGAAGACGTTGTAATACGAATTGACGATCAAATCATCAAGCAGATTGAACATACCAAATCCATAGATGCTCGACTTACTTGGTGCAAACACGTTGAAGAAATATGCAAGAAAGTGTCCTCAGCTATAGGCGCCCTCAAACGTGTTCGACCCTTTATTCCAAAAGAAACTGCCATTCAAATTTATAACGCTCTGATTTTGCCATATTTCGATTATTGCAGCCCGGTTTTGGACTCTTTGAGTGGCTACCTGAGTGATAAGCTCCAAAAATTGCAGAATCGTGCACCTAGAGTAATTCCAAAATTGCCTTTGATACGAACTCGAACCACCTCCTAACCACCCCTAACTGGGAGAGGCTATCATTTCGACGAAAGAAACGGAAAGCCTTAAGACAATAAATGGACATGCGCCAGATAATCTTCAATGCCATTTCACTCAGTATGACTCTAATTAAAACCTGACAAACTCTGAGGGAAAGCTGGCTCTTCCAAAACCAAGAACTAATTATTTAAAGCGAAGCTTCCCCTATAGCGGGGCCACATTATGGAATAACTTGCCCTGTAGCTTAAAGAATGTTGGATCTGTTGCTCAATTTAAGCGAAACTTGAAGAAGGTATCCAACAACATATCGGATTCCCACACGGCAATCACAAAAAGTAGTTGTAAATAGTTTTAGTTTTTAACCTGTAAAGCTTAAACTGTTGTTTTTTCCGTGTTTAAACAAAGCCTTACTACTACTACTACTACTACTACTACTACTACTACTACTACTCCTACTACTACTACTACTACTACTACTACAACGACGTACTACTATTACTACTACTACTACTACTACTACAACGACGACGACGACGACGACGACGACGACGACGACTACTACTACTACTACTGCTGTGCTCCGCTCACAGACATTTTCCCCGGCAGATACTCTGGTTTCTCCCCTTCCTCCCCCCCCGCTCCTCAAAAACCAAAATTTTGATTTGATTTGTGTTATTATTATTTTTTATTTCAGTTTACAGTGACCCAATTTGTGCTCTAACGCTAAAAGACTAGCGTTAGAACTACATGTACAGACTGGCAACTTAAATTAAGTTCATTTCCTTTACTTTCCTTTACTTTCCTTTCCTTACCCTGCTGGTGTGGGCATAGGTTCTAGGGACAGTTAACAAATTTTATTTAGTTACTTCATATTTTCAAAGCAATTAGACCATTCTATTTGTGGAAATATTTAAAAGTGCTATCCTCTTTTTGAAAAAAAGACTTTTTATAGTCAAAGCATTGAATTCTGTGAAATGCATGGCTGCATGAACAGCTAGGTAAATAAAGTTCACTCATTTACTATTTTCCGCGTCGTCCTGAGTGATTTGATTCGGTTTAAGAACGCTACGAGTTCCTTTTCCGATTCCACGGGTCGCCACAAACAATATAAATAGACAAGCTCTCGCATCCTTTTGGGTTGTCTGCCTGCGGTCGACTCGTCGCATTAATTCCAACTCCGCCCATGCGCTTAACCGTGAGACCCTCCCATTAAGCTTCTAATTTTGGCGAGACGTCACGCCATCTTTCAAGTAGGTTAGGAACATATGTTGATTCATGTACAAAAACACCTCACAGTTTTTTCAGATGGCTGTAAACGAAAATGCACTCCTGGTTGTTTTATGATCATAAACTCAGCTAGAGACGCTTGTAGTCCTAAGTTTAAAGAAGCTACCTATATTTCACGTTTAAAGCCAAAGCTAAACGTGCAGTTACAGTATAGTAACACACACACACACACACACACACACATATATATATATATATATATATATAACTGCATATATATATTGTGATTCCACAATGCAATCCAACAATGTGTGACCGTATATCCTGTGCAAATTTGAACATACAACACCTGTCTTGCGAGAACTACACTGGCTGCCGATTCCGTATCGGATTCAGTATTTTCAAGATATACTACTACTACTTTAAAATTTTAAGTCATTGAATAGGACAGCCCCTAATTATACTTGATGCAGAAGTGACAGTTTCGCCGCTTTTCTAGGTCATTGCGACCTGCTGCTGTTCAGGAACTCTTGAGCTTATACAAACAAACATTTCCGGTGAAAAAAAGGAAAGGAAGGGAACTTTATTGAAGTGTCTAGTCGTTCTAGCGCTGAAGCACTGATTGGGGACACTTTAAAATTAAATTAACAATTCCAGACTCTGGAATGCATTACCGGTTTCAATAGGAAATTAAAATACTATAGACAGTTTTCTAAGATTTCTTAAGACATATATTTTCAATGAATCTTAAATAAAGGATCGCTGTTTTTATAAATGTACATAGTTTTAGATTGTAAGTGTGAAGTTTTTTTTTTTTGTAAATCTGTCATTTTTGTAAATATCTTGATTTTTGTTATTTTTGTGAAGCGCCATGAGCGTAGGATGTGTGCGATATGTGGACTGACATGTGCGCTATACAAAGAAAGTTTCTTATCATCATCATCATTATTATTATTTATTACTATTATTATTATTATTATTATTATTATTATTATTATTATTATTATTATTATTACAATTTCTTTGATTGTCACTGGTTTAAAGAATTCCTATTTACCACTAATTTACTTGCCAAGCTGTTTTCGGACAGTTCAATAAGCCAATCACATTTAAAGTTGTAGTTTAAATCAACCAATCACAACCTTGGTTTCAATCACCGTAGAAACAGCGTACAGACTCCTAAATTAGGACTTTGTTTGTTTGTTTCTTTCTTTCGGAGCGTCATTAAACAATTTACGTCTTTTTTTATAACTTGGTTCTTCTTCTTTTCTTGGAAATTGTAATAATTATGGTCAATTGGTTAGAGGACTTCGTGTCGTCCAATTCGGTCTGTAATCATATTCGCAATAAACAAATCGGACTCCCGCTGCGCGGTCGTCCAATTTTGTCATCACTCGTATGATTACAGACCGAATTGGACGTCACGACGTCCTCTAACCAATTAACCATAATTATTAGAATTTCCAAGAAAAGAAGAAGAACCAAGTTATGAAAGAAGGCGTAAATTGTTTAATGACACTCTGAAAGATGCGCGGTCGTCCAATTTTGTTATCTCTCGTATGATTACACATCGAATTGGACTTCATTACCAGTCGTAACTATAACAAAATTATCGAATCGGATTGGTTATCGACATCCCTGTTTTCAGCATTATATTAATAGGACAGTTTGCAATTAGACAGTTGTACGCGTCATCAACAGTGTGCTGGTTGCATTTGAATCATTGGTCTTTTTTTCAGAGCTATTAAAATTAAAAGCAGCTTTTAAAGAAAAGTTGAGCAGATAAAGCTTTATGTTATCACCGTTATCTTCTCGTATTTTGTAATCCCCTCTTTCCTATTATCATTATAAATTGCTGCTTTATGTTCCGCCCTGAAATTTGGTAAAAACAGTACTTTTTTAATTTTATCCAGGATGGTGAAGAGGCTTTGCTTTCAGTACCGGCCGGAGTGACATCAGAAACTACCGCATTGGTAAATTTCTTTAAACGGCTTTGCAAAGCATTTGCGGCGTCCACAAATGGACGCTCTCCTTCCCACTTCGGTTGTGGACCAAATTATGGCCAGTTTCCCTTCTTTTAAGACCAATGAACAATAAAGCGAGTTTCCAGAAAAAGAGGATTATAATGCAACAAAGTTTGTTGAGACAAGTAAAAAGAATTACCGCAGCGGAAGTATTTTGTTGTTAGCCACTTTGCATAACTGTCGACACTTCAAGTGAAAATGGCAAATTTAGTAAACTCACAAGAGCCTCAGCCAACTACGTGCATGAGCAAAATATGGTGAGATACATTGAATTGAGTCAGAATTTCTCACTTTTCTGACAGTTGCCACAGTTTTTACACCGATTCAATCTAAACTGGTCTGATATAAATTTAAAGCAACATTTGAACTAACACGAGTCAAAGGATGAAGTCATATGAAAAGTGCAAGTTGTAAACCATTGGTATCTAGCCAATGGCATAAAAGTAAAGGAGACCGCAAAGTATCTAGCCTTTGTCCTGATCATGTCTTTTCGTTTCCTGTGAAAGATAGCATTCAAATATTTATACTGAACAGACAACGGGCTTAATTTTCATAATCACGTATCTGCTACATATCACTAAGAAAATAAATTAGTAATTTAAAGTGATGTTAAGATTTCTCAAATTAATCAAAAGAGACACTAGTTAAACTATACAAAGCATTCATACTGCATCACTTGTCAGTATTACTTCTCCGCTACATGGCACTTTCGCGGTGCTCGTGACACCGATAAGCTAGACACACTGAACAGCGCATACTGTAGTAAAAGCAAGGCCGAACGCACGCAACATTCTCAAGACTTTCAAAGCAACATGTCGATGTTTATGTGCCCAGGCCCCTGGCGCGCAATAAGGGGACCTTCAACAAGTTGCAAAATTAGTGGAGACATTTCAGCTTCTTGGGACATTACTAATTTACCTATTATCTTCCCATCTTCCCCCCTCCCCCGCACCCCCCATCTTAAAACTTAAAGAGTCAACATTGCAAGGGGGAGAAGGATGAATGAAGTGGAAAAGGTTGGAATTTTAGAGATAAGGTGGGTATTGGAAGCTAGAAAAGGTGCTTCTTTTAAGATTCATTTTTCAACATTACAATTCATCTTACAGTTAACTTGACAGGCTAAATTAGTATACTTGGATATTAGACCCCTTCAAAATTTCTTAATAATATTTATAGAAGAATAGTTAACTATCCGAGCTACATAAGAAAAATGTTTATAATGCGCTCTACCCTTCACAGCCTAAGAGGCAGTCTTACGCTGTCTATTCCGAAACTGAGAACTTAAACTAATGACCTTAATTAACTCCTTTTCATATCTAGCAGCTAAAATGTGGAACACTCTACCTGATTCCTTACGAATTATTGATAAAATCCCTGAAATTAGCCGTAAAATTCTCACATATCGATCCCTCTAATTCACTAGCATATGATGCATAAAAAAATATATTGATTTTTATTTTTATATCAATGTATATTTCTCCCGAAGAAATTAGCTGTATAACTACTCTTAAATTCGAGGTGAAATAAAGTTTCTGTTTGTATGTAAGTGTGTGGAGAGAATGTTGGGACTTGCCAAAATGAGGGCCGGGGGAGGCCGCGACTTCAAACTGTGGGAATCTACCTCTCATTTTTAAAGAGTGACGAGCCAGTCTTGTTGTCAGTAGTCCCGAGAATGCAACTTGTAATTTTGCAAACAAGTCGATTCAAACTCTCTGCAAAGATTTGAAATACGTAAAACTTACCCAAACAAGGAAGTAAAGCAAAGAAGAGTTAGCTATCGCCAACGCACTTAAAATATGCAAGGCTTGTTGTGACCTTCTGACACGATTAATCAAATTAAAATTACTATTAAAACGAAGGTCTATTTATACAATTAATTCACTGACAACGACGTGACGGCAGCTTGCGAACGCGGAGAAAAGAGGGCCGGAAATACGTCTACGTTCCCAGAAGAGACAATTATCTCTCCTTTGTGGCCTTGGCCCATCAGTTTGCGGTGTTATCTAAATTAGAACACAGGTCCCGCCAAATAATGGCCAATCAGACTGGGCTTAATATCGTTGGTACTATCAAGCATTAATTTTAATTTAAAAATGTCTTAATGGGATAGGTCCTGAGGTAATTGCCGATTTGTCATTAGCCTAGTATATTTAAAGAAAGAGATTTATTTAATACCACCCTCGACAGTCCTATTAAAGAAAATAAATTTTTGGATGTATTAGGAAATTTAAATATTGAATGAAAATATCACACAGTTAAGCAATTAGGCACGTACTTTCAAAATTCAACATAAAAAGTTTTTCAATATTCAATTGTAATATTCGGAGCTTAGGCAAGAATTTAAGTCTGCTTAATGTTATCTTGGTAGTTGAGAAGGAAATGCCTAGCGTTATGACTGTTACTGAAACCAAGATAAATGAAAATAACCAACGCGTGCATGACATCAATATATGTGTTGACCAAGCTTGTTTGGTCAAGATGGCTGGATATTGGCCAAGTTATTTTTTTGAGTGTTTATGGACCGAGGCGAAGTCGAGATCCATAAACACGCACAAAAAGAACGAGGCCAATATCCAGCCATCTTGACGGAACAAGCGTGTCTAATAATTGATTTATTATATGGGATAAAACTTTGATCTTGCGGGACCAAGCGAGAAATACCGAGTGGGCAAGATAGCTTCATCTTGCTCGCTCGGATAGTCAATCACAGCGCGGGATTTGGTTCATCTTGCCAAGTTAAACTAGTTATAATTTTGTTAGTGTGAACTCTAAAACGAATGACGCAGAAGTTGGTATCTGTATAAAAGTTAGCCTAGTAGAATATACTCGGAGACAGGATTTAGAGTTTACGACTAATGGCCTTGAAACGTGCTTTGTCGACCTTCCCAGAGAAGGCAAAAGAGCCTTATTGTTAGTTCCATATATAGGCATCCCAAAGGCAATCTTGAAAAAATTTCGAGAACTTCTTAATCCGAAGTTACATCATATAAACAGTTGTGGTTATGAGGTGTACATAACTGGTGATATTAACATTGACTTTTACAAATATTACAGTGTTAAGTTTACTTCTGAATATTTAGACATGCTATTTGACTTGGCGGGCAATATGCCACTTATCGTTAAGGTGACGAGTGAATCGTATAACTGATCATAGAGCTACCCTCATAGACATATTCTCCCATATGAAGTGCGTGATTTAATCATAAACCTAAGAACAGACAAATAGTGTATAGGAGCTACCCCTAAGTGTATTTAGTTAGCTTTCGATTACATTAATGAGGCAATGGCCGCAGTTTATAACCTGTCAATAGAGCAAGGTATTATCCAGCATTTGACTATAAAAAATTGCGATAAAACATTTCTTAAAATCAATTTAAGATTAAAAAATTGCTAAAAGATTTGCTAAAAAGCGACGACGTTTCGACGTTAGCTAAACGTCATTATCAAGTCAAAATATTTGGGTGAGTTTAGGTCTATAAATACTAAAAAAAAAACAATAGCTGATTAAAAGCTGTAACATGAGTAAATAATAAAAATTAAAGAAAATATTAAACAAAGAGTTTCGCACGTATGGAGTCCGTCTGGGTATTTAAATTAGGCTTTAGATTCTTGATGATGCTCTGGCACTTTCTTAAAACTGTGAATTGGTCTTCTTTCAAAAGGTTGTTGTTAGCGTGAGCTTCTAAGAAATGTCTACCGATTGCCGAATATTTGTGGTCAGGAATGCGTTGATGAAGGTGTCGGGCTGTGTACCCGACATAATCTGCGTCGCACAGATCACATGAAAAATGATAAACAGCACACTGCTTATTCACAATTGACGGCTTCGCTTCTTTGGCTTTGAGATCTTGCCCCAATTTCTTACTCACGAAAACTGGCTGCAAAGTAGGGCCAATCTTATGGCTAAGATCGCGTAACTGCTTACGAACCGCATTAGCGGCCACTTGATCTTTAAATGGAAGACTAATTCTTACTATTCTACTATCGTCATTGTTACTTTCTGCTGTGTTCACTGAAGCATTTCGAAAAAGAAAATTGTTAATGGCAGAATCAATAAGACTTATTGGATAGTCAAGGCGACTAAATATAGAGCGCAACTTGGCACATTCTGCATTGAAAGCCTCTGTTGTAGACGACAAGGCATAGGCACGATGTATCATTGTTTTTAATAAATTGTCTTTATAGCGTTTATCCGTGTGACTTTGGAAGTGTAGGAGCAATCCAGTGTTTGTTGGTTTTCTGTAAACTTGAGTTTCAAGTTTAGTTCCGTTCTTGACGATTTCAATGCCGATAAAAGGGATCTTGTTATCCACAGGAAGCTCCATCGTAAATGTTAGACTGGGGTGTAGGCCATTCAGGGTACTAAGAAACTCAGCAGCAGCAACAGCACTAGGCATTCTAGCCAGGGTATCATCTACGTACCTCTTGTACAATTGGGGCATCAAGCCATCGCGTGTAAGCTTTTCTTCAAGATGACACATGAAGACATTGGCCATTAGAGGACCAAGGGGCGAGCCCATAGCCACACCATCTGTCTGTTGGTAAAGTTAACCATTAAACTGGAAAAGCTGATTGGTTTTGGCAATTTCTAGTAGTCTAGCAAGCTGATCCTGTTGCAGATTAAGGCCATAGGTTTTGTTCAACCAATCATCAGTAAAGGCTTTATTGACCAAGATTGTGATGGTCTCATCCAAAGGTATATTTGTAAAAAGAGCTGCGACGTCGTAAGAGACCAATATGTCAGTTTCACTCATAGTGTGGGTACGGATCTCATCAGCGAAGGCAAAGGCATCAGTGATTGTATAATCATTTAGAGAAAGCGGCTTCAGCTTTTGTTCAAGCCATTTAGCAAGAATGTAATTGTAAGTTCCGGTTGCTGATAAAATAGGCCTCATACTTAGTGTGGTTTTGTGAGTCTTGGGTAAGCCATAAAGATGAGCGAGCCTGGAACTCTTAGGCGAAAGTGAATTGACAATTTCTTCAGGCAGAATTTGATTTAAAGTTTCGTGCAACTCTTTCTCTTTCTGAAGGAGCGGGTGGAAATGTTTAGGTGGTCGTCCACGCATTTTAGGTCGTTTGTCATCGACATGAGTAAATTTAGAGGTGTTGTCAACTGAAGCAGCGCTTAGTAGGCGGATGTATTCGGGTTTGTCCATCACTACAACCCCAGAACCTTTATCGGGCTTAGTGATAACGATGTCGTCACGTTTCTTTAAGCGATTGAGAGCTTTGACAAGAGCCTTAGGTGGATTAGGGCTTGTACGCTGAATGTAGTTCAAAGCGATTGAACGTAACGTTGAGCTAGCCAGTTCCTTTTCATCTGCATCTTTCAATAAGAAATGTTTTATCGCAATTTTTTATAGTCAAATGTTTTTCGAAATAACTTCTTGTTCGTATTATCCAGTAGCATCCTAAAAACGTCCGAAGTGCTCCCAATGGATAAAAGTGGTGATATTACTGACCCATCTAACTTTCGTCCTATTTCAGTTCTTTCCATATTTGCCCAGATCTTTGAAAAGCTGGTTTTCAAACAGCTAACAAGCTATAATGAAAATATTACATCCCCCAGTTATATCAATACCAGTTTGGTTTTAGAAAGGGTTTGATCAACTGAGCAAGCTACTGCAGAAATGAATGAGTTGCCGGTCCCAAGACCCGTTTGTCTTACCCTACATTTGCAAAGACTTCTGGGATCACCAGGGGGCAAACAAACCAGTTGACTCTGCTATAAATATAAATTCTTCAAGTTTAAGAAGTAGAAATGGGTCTGCAGTGTATGGATGCGACAGTGACCGTCGATATTCAGAGCGAGTGATCAAACTAGTACTGTCTTTAGAGGTTTTACTCTCCTCGATCCAACAAAGCTCAAGACTTGAAGTGGCAGCTTGAGAGAAACAGCTTCAAAGAACAAACTCCAAGGTCACCAAGAGAACTGTACTAAAGCTTGCCCTAATCATTTCGTCTTTGGATACCGTTGTGATACTTGCGAAAAGCCTACTTTGTATGTGAAAGGTTAAGTTATCCAGACGAGGGTAATAATTTGAAATCTCATGCTTCGGTGCCGGTTAAAGCAAAGATTGGAAAGAGAGTCAACACTGAATATGTTCAATGTATACAGAAAACCGATTCAAACCAACCCGCTGCTGCTTCCAGTGATACAGCAAACTTTTCCTGAAAACACAAAAGCCAGCTTTTCCAAGGATCAATAGGGTCGATTCACTAAATTCTTCTGGAATTCAACCTGCGGTTATATCTGACCTCAAAGCATCAGCTACTTGTGATCAAGAACATGCCTGTAAACTTAAGGCTTATTCTGAAAATGTCACAACCATGAAAACGGAAATGAAACCGTCTTCAACCGAAACTATCAAAAAGCGAATGTCGTCACGTACAATTTTTGAAACGAAAATTACAACTGATCAGAAAATATTCCCTTCTTCAAACCGATCTGATGCTAATGGTACGCAATACAAATCTTAAAATCAAATTAAGATTGTAGATGTGCAATCATCCTTGACTGAAAGTGGAAAACTTAACTCGGAATTGTACGAGGACGAAGCACTTTAATCCGACTCTTTCTCCAGATAGCTATCACGGCATTGCTTCACTGAAGGCTCGTGATCTGGCTTTCAATGTTGCTTTCGTTTTCCTTGTCGGTGTTTTCTCTAGCCCTTACGTTATTGACTTCGTCTGGATAACCTTTCATATACAAAATGGGCTTCTCGCAATTATCACAACGGTATCCAACGGCAAAATGATTGGAGTAAACTTTAGTGCTCTTGTTGGCCTTGAAGTTTGTTCTTTGAAGCTGTTTCTCCCAAGCGGCCATTTCTTTGTTGGCTCGATGATGGCTCGGCTCATAATTTGGAAAATAAAAACTACAAAAAGCAAAAAAAAAACAAAACAAAACAAAACAAAACAAAAAAAAATTGACGTTCACGTTGCCGTCGCGGTTACTGGTCGCGGTGGTCGTTCCTTAAGCTTCCTAATCTCTTCTTGTTAAATTCGATCGGACGGAGGATGATTCCTTTGGGGAGTAGGGAAGATATCGTTGACGTCACGTACTGTCATTAATGTGGCAATCATAGCCTCATTGACTGTCGAATCAAAGGATTTTTTTGTTTCTATGTTTGGCACATTTGAATAACTAAAGGAATCATTTGTGAACAGATATCTTCCCTATTTAACTCCATATCTTGACCTTGCTTCCTATATAGATACGAAAAGAACTTGTTTAACTGAGCAAAACTCTGTTTACAGTGTTTCACTCAGGCTCTCCTACGCCGTCTTTTCCTTTTTTTACAATGTATTGACGGTGTCTGCGTAATTGTTGAAGGGTGAATGATCGAGAAAATAATAAATCCACAAGAGTGATATTACATATTTTTCCTTGTGATTTTGATCTCTATAGGAAACGTTAATTGCGTCCACTGGCTGGGTTCCGTCCTTTTGACCAACAGTTAGTCTTAAAACTTTTTATTAGAAATGTGCTGGACACGAACCTGATTATTCTCCGAGAAGTTGCATTGCTTGTACTACATGATGCCACAGGGTAGCTTTACAACGATAGCGGTGGAGATCATAGCTGTAAGTAAACAGTTAAGCTTCAAATGAGAAAGAATGAAGCATTTCCGAGGACTCTGTGTTATATTTCAGTATCTCCTTTTTTTTTTTACACGACCCTGTGAATGCTTCACTTTGTAGTTACAGATGAAGTGTTTTTCTTGACACCAAATACAATTAATAATAAAATGATACCAAGAATGAGGAAAATACCGCCAATCAATGGCAAGGCAACCACCAAACCACAGGACAATCGCAGGCTTCCAAACAGCTGCAAAGAGAAAAGAATGACAAAGAGATAATTTTGTTTAAATTAAATCACAGTCTTTGTAATCCCCGTGAGTTAAAATCTAACGAGTGGTATCACTGCCGTATGTGTTATTGCGTACTTTCTTACCCTCGCGCGCCTGAAGCTCATAAAGTCTCACATGAGTGCTGCAATATTTTTTCAGATGAAATGTCACAGAGAAAAACCGTTGAGTTGGTGAGCTTTTCTCGACTTGGATCAAATCCCTTGGATACAATTCGCTGAAGATTTAGTAGTTCAAACAGAAGAATGCGAAATCTCTCAAAAGCTTGACCACAGCGGTCATCAGAATTGAGAATTGCATTATGCTTTGACTTCCACCATCATCATGCCTTATCACACATCATCATCATTCATCATTCATCATCACCTTCTTTGTCGTCAACGTCCTCGTGTTTGACGTCATCGTTGTCGTCATCGTCGCAGTCATCATCATCGTCATCATCATCATATCACTTTTTAAGTAGCACCATAACCATGATTCTGTACCTATACAAATGCGAGAGCAGTTTTTTATTTGGCTTGGTTATCCTAAGAAACCTTAGTTTTGTGAACGTTCCATTAAAGCTAATCCGTATTTCTGGTCTTGTTTTTGTAGTCTAGTTTCGTAATTAGGAGGCGCGGGTCTTGTTTAAGTTTGAACCTCATAAATTTTAATCTCACGTGCTTTTAGTCAGTTTTTAGTATAATCGTTCTTGACTTGTTGACTTTGAAAATTGATATGAAAATTTTGACCATAAAGAAAAATTTTCTTTGCTTCGCAATCTCTCCCCCCCCCCCCCCTCCCCTAGTTTTATTAACGGCATGGCATGGTCCAGGACTGAGTTCTTAATTTTGTATTAGAAAATGAGACATTTTAGGAGAATTTGTTTTCCGCCCAAGACTGTGAAAAGACGGCGAAATCTGCGGAGTAATATCTCGATTCCCAGAGTTAATTTTACGCTTTCTACCTTAGAGTTGTATTCTTCGGCTGTTTCTTCATCGATGCTTGCAGAGGTTTCTGACCACCATATTGGAATAAATTTGTTCACAAAGCTCACATTGGAATGACCATGGTATACTGCAAATAAGGATTTGGAGATAATTACTCCATTCAGCTGAATGCGAAGTTTGAGTTCCATGGCTGTTCCCGATACTGGCTCAATATTCAACTGCAAAAGATAGAAACCAGCTCAATATGGTTAAATGGCCATTCGCACAAAAATCAGATAGCTCTTCTAAGTGATAGACTCCGCTTCCCCAACCGATAAATAACAGAAACAGATGAATGTGTTAGAGCTAAACTGAAAAAGATGAATCACCCGGCATAATGGGAACAAACAAGTTACGTGACAAGCACAGTTTACCCAACACAAAATAGGGAATCCATGTATATCATGAAGCCGTTCGTATGGTTTTCCATGAAATGTTATTTTTGTTCCTACGTTATTTACTTGTGTCCTATAGTATTTTTAGACTTAAATTATTCTACTATTTCGGAAAGGCTATGCACTTTTCATTTGCAAAAATTCAGACTTAAATTACTTTCCATTTCTTCTTCCTAAAAATGTACCTTAAGGGCCTAAAATCTTAATTTTACATTTCTCAGTGATCTAGTGGATAGACGCCGTTCTTACAAGACCTGCGAGACGTCCTGACAGATCACGCTCCAGTCATTATCTAGCTAATGATGGCCAATGCGTCCGTTACACCCACCATGTTGTTTACTCCTGAATTTTTCCCACTAATGTTGTTCTGCCTGTGACGTCAACTTTTTGCCCCCACAGGGTTTTGGCCTCTGGGCCAAAACCCCAGGAAGCAACCTAAAAGTCCCGGCGTAAAAAGGGAATATATGTAATTTAATCTGTAAATTGGTAGATATTGTATAGAGGAATTGAAAGCAATCCGAGCGCGCAAGGTGGTATCGGTATTGTTCAACAGGGCACGCAAGGTGGTATCGGTAGCGTTCATCGATTTCACGGGGTCTTCTGGGTAACTTGAGTCACGAGGTAGAAAGTCACAAGGAGCATGGATATCGAAGGTTTAGCATAGCGATTGAAGGTGAGTAATTTTCGAATATTTGCAGCGATTCCTTTTACTTTGAAAATGAAAGATTACAGTATCTGATAGAAAATCACAATGCCTGGGTCAGAAATCGATTTCTCAGGCACAAATCATAAACAGGGACGGCGATTTGTCGGACACAAAATGAAAGCAGAGACAGGGACGACATACTCGGCCACAAACTGCTAGACACAATATCAGAGATCAAAATCGTAGATTCGTGTCAACATTTTCAAACCAGCAATCCTCGATCATTTTTACAACAGTTATTCACAGATAATAATGATCAGCTATCCGAATATAATAAGCTAGGTTTTGTTCCTATTTTATGTTATTTCAAGGTACTGTGGAAAGAACCACAAGAAATTAAAAAAAAAAAAAAATGACGACGAAGGATGGTGACAAAATGTTACATTCTAGTCATTGAATGCTCCTGTTCCTGTTTTACTATCATATCTGAAGGCATTTTCCAAAATTATGTTAATTGCTTTTCAATTGATAGCGTATCAAATAAACGTTGATGGAAATCAAAAATAAATGCTGCTTGTCAGTTGTTGCCCATCCTTTCCTTGCATTTTTCACTTTCATTTGCCTACCTAATTGCATGTAAAATAGCATGAAGACATCACAATGGGCAGCACATACTGGTATTAATTGAAAAACACCTCAACTGCCATTTGTGTTATCTTAGGCGGGGGCAGCCGGATGTAGTGATTACTGTTACTAGTTTAATTTAGTACGTAAAACTTGATGGGCTAAACTTAGGGAAATGAATGTTGCTGTGAGGTAAGCAGGCGTTTATGGTTAGGTGGTTAAATACGACGCCCTTAAAAACGACCGGGCCCGACTTGTAGCCCGATTCCTTCAAATGAAAAACTGACTTAAGCCTTTGATTTAAAGCTCTGAGAGACGCTCAAGAACCCCAAAACAGTTTATAAAGAGTAAGAATGTGTTTCCCGGCGTCTGTCTCTATTGCAGCATCTTCAGTGAAGCGGGTATACCTACTCGTGTCGAGCAGTAGAGTTGGCTGAGAGCAACGTGTGTCTCCTAAACCGAACCAAACAAACACAATATTAAAGTCTAGATCGAGGACGGAGACACCATGGCGACTACCACGAGATCAACGGGACAAAAACATCACGTGGTTAACGAGCACGCAACACGCGCAAAACAAAACTGTCAATATTGGGTGATAGAGCAGCTGATCCAAAGATAACTCGCCATTGGTTTGCAACCCTGACCCCAAACAAAAGCTAAACAACAGAAAGAATGACATATCATTGTTTCCTGCAAGGGTTGCGAACCAATGGCGAGTAATCCTTGGATCAGCTGCTATACTACTGTTAGTCGGGACAATGTGGATTGATTGTGTCGGTTCTCTTCGGTTTTTCTCTCTTATCTAGGAAACACTATTCATTCTATACGAAGACGCTAATAAATATGTAACAAAATACTTACATAGGATTCATACTTTTTTTACGAGGTTCTTGCAGTTTCAATTCCTTGTACAAACTCTGGTCACCATGAAGAAACCCAGACAGACTTATGTACAAAGGACCTCCTAACAATCGAGTGACGTCGAATATCCTTCGAGTGCATACTGTGAGGTTATTAACATTAACAGCATCGGATCCTAACATGTATCTGTGCATGGGAATGCTGTGCACTTCTGGAACTCTCTTGTAAGTTACTGGAACAGCAAAGCGAAACTGCGGCAAAAAGATCTGATAGCTTGCAGCCAGTTCACGGTAGTCAGTAGTGCATGGCTTCAAACATTTTTGTCCGGGAAACTGAATGTAGTATCCATGAACTTTCTGTAGTTCTTCGGTTGCTTTGGGATAAAGAGCTTAATTAACTTTGTTTTCACCACCTATGGCTAAGGAAAGAAAGCTGCAGTGAAAGAAACTTTTAGTAAGCTCTTTTTGACCGAACAGAGGGGCCGCACTGGAGAATATTAAGGCCGTTTATACGAGAAAAAATAAGCCGCGGCTAACTCTGGCCGCGGCTTACGTAAGCCGCGAAAGGAACTATTTATACGAGTATAAACTCCCCGGCCAGGATAAGCCGCGGCTTGAGAAAGCCGTGAACGAAGATTTTGTACCATTTATATGGGGTGTTCGCGTCTTATGTAAGCTGCGGCTTATTTTCTCTCGTGTAAACGGCCCTATTGGGGACTTTAAGATCTACAACGCAGTCGTCAACGAGAACGCCACAAAACAGAATATAATTGGTTAAAACAGAACAAATAATCGTGCTGCACGTGCGGCCCGCATTTTTTGCGGTACTCTGCACAACGACGACGTGAAATCACGAAATTTGAGGTTTAAGCGACAACGTGAGCGTAGAAATGCAAATCTTTCTTCTATATTTTTACTCAGTCTGAAACCGCTCATACGAATTTATTTTTATACTTCACCCACATTGAACGCAGTGAACGCGATGGAATATTTTCGAAAGACTTACCAGAGATCATAGCTATATTTTGAAGGTGAAGTTTTTGTCGACGTCGCCATTTTAGATCTTAAACTGAGTCCCTCTTGGCCCAAGGTCGTGACAGTTCGGACCGAGAATAAAATGATCACTGATTAGATTTTTTCACTTGTGAGACCTCTTTGTCGACGAATACATTTGAAATGAAGAGATTCAATTGTCGATGGTCTTTCGGAAAAAAATCCGAATGCTCCTTTGCATGAGTCGAACCTATGACCTTAAAAGACTCGTGGGAAGCCAGTCTATTAAACTTCGTTTATTTGACAATAGTCCCAGCATACTGCTAGGATCTAAATTGTCGACATGGAGCATATTCGCAGTTCTACTGAAACAGGAGCCCATGACTAAGACGCACCATTTGAACTGTAGAGTTTTTTCATGTGACATCACGGTGGCCATGTTGGTGTCCCTAAACAAAGGAACGGCAGCCATGTTGGTATCGTTAACGAATCCTCCGGGAATCGAGCTCTTTTATCATGCAAACGTCTTCTTTTGTTTCGGTGGAAAAACAAGGTTACTGATCACGTTAGTGAAAACACTCTGCAGCCTTGAGTCAACCTTTGCGCATATCTTTCTACTTTTAGAACTAATCCTTTAGCAGGAGACTCGCATTTACATCAATTTACATCAATTTGCATACATTGTTTTTGCTATTTTTGTCTTTGTTTGACAATAACTTTATTCTAATTGGCCATTCTGAACAGTGCAAGCAGATCCCAAGAACGCGCGGCGTTCTAAAAAACAGAAGGATACGCGCAAAGGTTGACTCGTAGGGCTTGTATTGGAGGGGCAACTTCCTAAGTGGTGAATGAAATGAAGAGATTTCTTTATCGATGATTTCTCGGGGATAATGGGAAAAAAAACCGAGTGCTCCTTACTAGTTTGGATGCTCTTTCACTGAAGAGACTTTTTTTTTTTGTCGATCCATGTTGACTCGGGGATACTCGGAAAATTCCGATTGCCCCTTTGCAGGAGTCTAACCTACGGCCCTTCCGATTATTAGTTCGGATGCTTTACCTTGCAATACCACTCGGGATTACTCGGAAAAAAAATCGCCATCTATAAATAAACCTCTTCATTTAACATGAAACATTTCTTTCAGAACAAATGCCGAAATAGACTTTAATACAATAGCAGATCGATGCGAAATATACTGTGTCCGTTGCTCTAAATAAAAGAAGCAAGCAAGGGCTGAGAATATAGTAGAACGTTTCTTAGGGTAAATCTTTGAAATTATACAAAAATTTGGTTTTATCAACGGAGTTGATAATGTAAATTGGCCACCGTACAGAGATTCTAAAAGGTGACGTTTCGAGGGTTAGCCCTTTGCGTGAAATTATGTTCGCAGTTTTTAGCGACATGAAAGCCGAAATTTGATGCCACGACAGT
>NC_090894.1:27128922-27178922 GCF_036669925.1 Montipora capricornis
AATTTACAGAGATTGTAATTTACAAAGAAAATGTGGACATTTCACAGAGATTTTACCAACTGTTTTGAAGTCTGTAAATGGTTCAAGTTTTCCAGTGCTTTATCCAATGGGAGCACTTCGGAGGTTTTTAGGATGCTAGGGGCAACACCTTGCTCTATGGACAGATTATAAACTGCGGCTATTGCCTCATAAATGTAATCGCAAGCGGACTTAATATACTTAGGGGGAGCTCTTATACACTATTTGTCGGTTATTAGGTTTATGATTAAGTCACGCGCTTCATAGGGGAGAATATGTCTAAACATAAAGCTATTGGGTAATTTTCTTGTGATGAGTCTTATAGGACTAGGGTTTTTATGCAGTGGTAAATAAGCTGATAATGCCAAATAAGTACATATTTAGCTGATCGGAGATACTCAATTTAGATGTAAACATTTGTTATTATAGAGTATTTTATTTATAACGGGACTACAGGGGCTATTCTTCTTCTTCCTATTTATTAACAAACTTAGACTACTCTTCTTCCTTCTATTCATGATTAACAAACTAATCACTTTCCAGGGTGTCTTAACCTTGGCTTTGTTGATCTCAAACTGCTTACTGAAATATTTCTGTTTCGCTAAGTCCTTAAGTTTATGGAGTTTATTATTACAGGTAAATCATTTTAATTATAGAATTTAACTTTAAGTGGGTCATCACTGAACGTACACATAACAAATGAGTTTTAAGCAAACGCTGCCGCGTTTTCTCTAATAGAACAAAATATCCCTTTAGATATCCAAGGTTTGCTTAATAAGTTTCGCTTGGATCTTCATGCCTTTTTAAAGGGTGCATACTCTCATTGACATCATTCGTGACAAGACTGCAGACTGAAATCTATCATCAGTATGTCAGTTTGGTAGCTATATATTTTCATTAAATCCTGAATGGTTCCTATGATGTTTTTCGTTTGCGGAGTAAGGGAGCTTAGTAGCTATTGAGCAATTTAAAAGCAGGGTAAGTGATCAGAAAGGCCTGCCAAACACAACATGTAAACATTACTCTTCGTGCTTTCAAATATTTAGAAAGTAGAAGAATTTAGGAGAAAAGGAGAAGAAAGCAGTCTAGGTAAAAGAACAATATGTAAAGAGGAAAACTACGGACTAAACTTAACGTCAGTTGGCATAGGAGTTTTCAGTTTCTATAATTTACAATTAGTTTTGTTCTAATAGTTCTTTCAAAAAAAAATTCTGGATACAATTTTGAGATTAGTTGTTATCCCATTCCAGACTAGGCCTTGCTAGTTAGGTATTTGATTATATAAATACCAATGAAATACCACGTGAGCTTTCGCGCGAAAACATATCTTCACACGAGAAGATAACATGTTACTTCCACACGGAAATCGAGCCTTTCGATGCCTTTCAACAGTCTAAGATAAATTTCGTATCTCCGTTCGCTTTGTTTTGTTTTGTTTGGTTTTTTTTCTGTACATTAATTACTTCGGATCCACAACATGAAAGAGCAGCCATAGTTAAGGCCAGAGACAAAACGACTTCAACATTTTCTTAATCATCCGTTCGATTTTCGAAATGATTTTGAACGATTCTATGCCTAAATACTCACATTATATCTTCGTGCTAAGACCGTTAACATTATGGACAGGCCTTTTCTCTGTGTATTGCTATTGCAAAAATCATACTAATGATGGTTGACACTAAACTACTTCCCCCGCTACGTCGATCACTTATTGATAGAGCGTTTTCACATGACGTCATCCTCGAGGAAGTGAACTCTATTTTTATGCAAATACTTTCTTTTGTTTCAGTAATCCAATATGGATGCTGGTCACGTGAGGGAAAACGCTCTCGAGGGAGCTTAAGCAACGACGACCGCAACCAGTAGCCGCGACGGCAACGAAAGCGTCATCTCAAAATATAAATTCACGTTATTGTCATCACTTTGTGACTATTTCAGCCTTTTTAATATGACAGGGGTGTGTTAGTTTCTCAAAAATGACACTAGGCAGAACGGCGCTTAATTTAGGAGAGAAAATGAAAATTTATCCTCAAGTGCTGACGTTCTTCATAATTTTGCTTTTACGTTGTTGTTTCGCAGACGAGGTCAAAGAAATGGACAAAAGTTTAAAACGCTCTTACAGGGCGTGCAAAGCCTTTGTTTTTTTTCACTAACTTTGTGACATTCTCGTTGCCGTCACCGTTGTCGTTGCTTAAGCTTCCTAATCTCTTCTCGTCAAATTCGGGTGGAGGATATGATTCCTTTAGGGAATAGGGAAGATATCGTTGACGTCACGTACTGTCATTAATATGGCAACCAGAGCCTCATTGGCTGTCGAATCAAAGGGTTTTTTGTTTCTATGTTTGGCACATTTGAATAACAAAAGGAGTGTTTGTAAACAGATATCTTCCCTATTGAACTCCATATCTTGACCTTGCTTCTCATATAGATGCTTTGTTGGATGGGGCCGAATCAGTAGGTAACGAAAACACCTTGTTAAACTGAGCCAAACTCAGTTTAGAGTGTCTCACCCAGGATCTCCTAAGCCGTCTTTTCATTTTCTAATGTATTGACGGTGTCTACGTAATTGTTGAAGGGTGAATGATCGGGAAATTAATACATCCAGAAGATTGACATTACAGACTTTTCCTTGTGATTTTGATCTCTATAGCAAACGTTAATTGCATCAACTGGCTGGTTCCGTCTTCTTGGAAAAAACTTAGTGTTAGGACTTTGTATCACAAGTGTGCAGGGCAGCTGGAACCTGCTCATTCTCCGAGAAATTGCATTGCTGGTACCAAGTGATGCCATAGGATAGCTTTCAAACGATAGCGGTAGAGATCATAGCTGTAAGTAAACAGTCAGGCTTCAAATGAGAAAGAATGAAGCATTTCCGAGGACTCTGTCATATATTTCAGTATCTCCTTTTTTTTACAAGACTCTGTGGATGTTTCACTCTGTCGTTACAGATGAAGTGTTTTTCTTGACAGCATATACAATTACAATGATACCAAGAATAAGTAAAATACCGCCAATCAATGGCAAGGCAACCACCAAACCACAGGACAATCGCAGGTTTCCAAACAGCTGCAAAGAGAAAAGAATGACAAAAAGAGAAGTTTGTTTAAATTAAATCACAGGCTTTGTAATCCCCGCCAGTTAAAACCTAACGAGTGGTATCACTGCTTTATGTGTTATTGCATACTTTCTTACCCGGCCCTCGCCTGAAGCTTATCAAGCCTCACATAAGTGCTGCAATATTTTTTGAAATTAAAGTTCACCGAGAAAAACCGTTGAGTTGGTGGGTTTCCTCGACTTAGGTCAAATCCCTGGATACAATTCGGTGAAGACTTTGTAGTTCAAAATGAAGAATACGAAATTTCTTAAAAGCTTGACCACAGGGGTCATCAGAATTGCATTATGCTTTGACTTCCACCATCATCATGCCTTATCCCACATCATCATCATCACTGCCTTCTTTGTCGTCAACATCATCGTTTTTGACGTCATCGCTGTCGTCGTCGTCGTCGTCATCATCGTCATCATCACCATCATCAATATCATCATCATCACTTAATAAGTATCTCCATAACCATGATTTTGTACCTATATAAACGCGACAGCAGTTTTTTATTTGGCCTGGTTATCCTAAGAATCCTCAGTTACAGCTAATCCGTATTTCTGGTCGTGTTTTTTGCAGTGCTAGTTTCGTAATTAGGGGGTCTTATTCTAGTTTGAGCTTGATAAATTTTAATCTCACGTGCTTTTAGTCAGTTTTTAGAATAATCGTTCTTGACTTGTATATGAAAATTCTGACCATAGAGAAAAACTCTCTTTGCTTCGCAAAGTGGCATGGTCCAGGTCTGAGTTCTAAACTATTCATGGCATGGCATGGCATGGTCCAGGATTGAGTTCTTAATTTTGTATTAGAAAGTGAGAAGTTTAGGAGAATGTGTCTTCCGCCGAAGACTGTGAATTTGTTACGACGTAATCTGCGGAGTAATATCTCGATGCCCAGAATTAATTTTACGCCCTCTACCTTAGAGTTGTATTCTTTGGCTGTTTCTTCATCGATGCTTGCATAGGTTTCTGACCACCAGATGGGAATAAATTTGTTCACAAAGCTCACATTGGAATGGCCGTGGTATTCTTCCAATAAAGATTTGGAGGTAATTACTCCATTCAGCTGAATGCGAAGTTTGAGTTGCATGGCTGTTCCCGATACTGGCTCAATATTCAACTGCAAAAGATAAAAACAAACTCAGTATAGTTAAACGACCTTTTGCACAAAAACCAGATGGCTCCGTTTCTCCAACCGATAAACAACAGAAACAGATGAATGGGTTAGAGCTAAACTGAAAAAGATGAGTCACCGGGCACAATGGGAACTTTTGCACAAGTTACGTGACAAACACAGTTTACCAAACACAAAATAGGGAATCCATGTATACCATGAAGCCGTACGTTCACATGTGTTTTCATGAAATCTTGGTTTTTGTTTCTAATTAAGTTATTTACTTGTGTCCTATAGCATTTTTAAAACTTAAATTATTCTACTACATCGGAAAGGCTATGCACTTTTCATTTGTAAAAATTCAGACTTAAATTAATTTCCGTTTCTTCTTCCTAAAAATGTACGTGAAGGGCCTAAAATCTTCATTTTACATTTCTCAGCTGTGATATAGTGGATAGACGCCGTTCTTACAAGAAGAAGAATCAAGTTTCATACCAGTCCCAAGGATGTTTTATCTTAATTTCTCTTCCTAACAACACGTCTTGGGACTTGAGCAAACGTATATGTCATGTTTATTCTCAATATGATATGGTCAAAACCAAAGGATGTTGTATTATTATTGTGATTCCAGTCTCGAAAAGATTTTGGAGGACGAGGAGTCCGGGAATTGAACCCACGGGACTCGAAGGTGAAAGGCGACGGCTCCCCACCAATACGTTAGCACTGTTCTATAAAGATTAAGACGGTTGGTTCTTTGCACCTGGAGTCTTCCACGCCGTCGTTTGTAGGGTAATTGCTTATCAGCCCATCCCCATTTACGCCCGCTTACTCTAAGGCAACATTTCCTTCCCACAGTGTGACCTGCGAGACAACCTGAATTTAATCCGTAAATTAGTAGATATTGTATAGAGGAATTGAAAGCAATCTCGATTTGCTCAACCGAGCACGCAAGGTGGTATCCGTAGCGTTCATCGATTTCGCGGGGTCTTCTGGGTAACTTGAGTCACGAGCCAGAAAGTCACAAGGAGCATGGATATCGAAGGTTCAGCATAGCGATTGAAGGTGAGTAATTTTCGAATATTTGCAGCGATTTCTTTTACTTTGAAAATCAAAGATTACAGTATCTGATAGAATATCATAATGCCTGGGTCAGAAATCGATTTTTCAGGCACAACTCATAAACAGGGGCGACGATTTGTCAGACACAAATGAAAGCAGAAACATGTACCACAGACTCGGCCACAAACTGCTAAACACAATATTAGAGAGTAAAATCGTAGACTCAGTATCAACATTTTCAAACCGGCAATCCTCGATCATTTTTAAAACAGTTTATTCACAGATAATAATAGTCAGCTATCCGAACATAATAAGCAAGTTTTGATCCTATTTTATGTTATTTCAAGGTAGTGTGGAAAGAACCACAAAAAATGACGACGAATTTAATGACAACGAAGGATGACGACAAAATGTTGCATTCTAGTCATTGAATGCTCCTGTTCCTGTTTTACTATTATATTTGACGGCACTTTCCAAAATTATGTTAATTGCTTTTCAATAGATAGCGCATCAAATAAACGTTGATTGAAATTAAAAATAAATGCTGTTTGTTGTTGTCCATCCTTTCCTTGCACCCTTCACGTTCACTGATGTACCTACCTACTAATTGCGTGTAGAATAACATGAAAACATCGCAATGTGCAGCACATACCGGTATTAATTAGAAAACACCTCAACTGCCATCTGTATTATCTTAGGCGGGGGCAGCCGGATGTAGTGAAAACTATTACTAGTTTAATTTAGTACGTAGGTAAAACTTGATCGCCTAAACTTCGGAAAGGAATTTTGCTGTGAGGTAAGCAGGCGTTTATGGTTATTATGGTTAGGTGGTCAAATACGACGCCCCTTCAAATGAAAAACTGAACAGATTTAAACCTTGAAAACGCCTGTCTCAACGATTTCTTTGATTTAAAGCTTTGAGAGACGCTAAAAATTCCCAAAACAGTTTATAAAGAGTAAAAATGTGTTTCCCGGCGTCTGTCTCTTTTGCAGCATTTTCAGTGAAACAGTGTACACCTACTCGTGCTGAGCAGTAGAACACAATATTGAAATCTAGATTGAGGACTGAGACAACGTTAACATGGGGACTACCACAAGGTCGACGGGACAAAAACATCACATGGTTAAGGGGCACGCAACACGCGCAAAAAAACTGTCAATATTAGTCGGGACAATGTGGATTGATTGCATCGGTTCTCTACGGTCTTACCTCTTATCTAGGAAACACTATTCATTCTATACGAATACGCTAATAAATATGTAACAAATACTTACATAGGATCCATACTTTTTTTGACGAGGTTCTTGCAGTTTCAATTCCTTGTACAAACTCGGGTCGCCATGAAGGAACCCAGGAAGACTTATGTACAAAGGACCTCCTAACAATCGTGTGACGTCGAATATCCCTCGTGTGAATACTGTGACATTATTAACATTAACAGCATCGGATCCTAACACGTATCTGTGCATGGGAATGCTGTGCACTTCTACAACTTTTTTGTAAGTTACTGGAACAGCAAAGCGAAACTGAGACAAAAAGATCGGATAGCTTTCAGCCAGTTCACGGTAGTCAGTAGTGCATGGCTTTAAACCTTTTTGTCCAGGGAACTGAATGTAGTATCCATGAACTTTCAGTTGTTCTTCGGTTGCGTTAGGATAAAGAGCTTGATTATGGCTAAGGAAAGAAAGCTGCAGTGAAAGACTATTTTAAGTAACTTCTTATTGACCGAACAGGGGGGCTGTACTGGCCGTACTGGCCGCCGTCGTCAATGAGAACGCCACAAAACAAGAATATCATTGGTTAAAAGAGAACAAATAAAGGTGCTGCACGTGCGACACGCATTTTTTGTGGTACTCCGCACAACGACGACGTGAAATCAAAAAATTTTAGGTTTTCGCGACAACGTGAGCGTAGAAATGCAAATCTTTCATTCTATATTTTTACTCTGAAACCGCTCATACCAATTTATTTTCATGATACTTCACCCACACTGACCCAGCACAGTCACAATTGAGTCTATTCTTAGAATACCCATTCCGTGATAATCAGTTTTCATGTCCCTGAAAAAAAAACATGGGAGAAGAAGTCACGCGTGACATGGCTTCTTCTGATTGGTTAAAAATGCATGGCGGCTTTTTTGTTTGTTTGGCGCGAAAAGTGTATCTAAAAACAAAACCATTTGTGATCGTGCTGGGGCAAGGCCGCAAAGTGATAGATCAACACTCTTGTCTACTTCACTCTTGATAAGGATACTTATTATATGACTAGCTCCGTGAGCGGGCAAGATGAACCAAATCGCGCGCTCTGATTGGCTACCCGAGCGGGCAAGATGGAGCGATACTGCCCGCTTGGGATTTCTCGCTTGGTCCCGCAAGATCAAAGATCATTTTTTGGTGTTTTAAGTCATATAATAAATCCTTTATTGACCAAGATTGTTCGGTCAAGATGACTGGATATTGGCCTCGTTCTTTTTTTGCGTGTTTATGGACCTCGACTTCGTCTCGGTCCATAAACACGCAAAAAAAGAACTTGGCCAATATCCAGTCATCTTGACCTCACGCTTGGTCAATAACCCATACATAATATTTAAAAAGTCGGGGAGAATATTAAGTCTTGCAAATTCCTTTCGCTGCTGCTAAAGTGGCGCTCATAACTGCAATCATCATCTCAAGACTTAATATTATCTCCGTAGTTGAGATGTATGAGTTTCATGTATTCTGTCAGTACTTCATATATATCCATTTTTCGCAGGGTGTTACATAAGGGCTCTCGTTACTATGGATATGTGCATACCTAAGAATGTTGAAATACGTGGAAAATGGCTTTAACTTTATTCTACATTCTCGATGGCTGAGGAAATGTTAAATGGATGTTCAACAAAGCATAAACGTTTTGATGGCCCGGGCAAAGGCTTAAACTGATTCGTTTCTCAACTCTTTTCAACCGTGTCGAAATATGTTCGATGAAAGTTGAATCGATGTTAATAATGATTTTTGTAGCGTTAAACGAGCTTTGATTAATCCGTTGGACATTTCTCTCACAATCAAGAATGTTGAATGATCAGAAGTTAAAGCTGTTTGCCACCCTGTTTCAACATCCGGGAACTCGCGTGCGCACTAATCGGTCTTTCAAAGAAGTATCCATAGTAACGACCATGGTCCCTGAAGTACAAATGTAGCAGATCTGACAAATCTATCAATCAGTGGACGTGTTTGATGAAACACCAGATGATTTTCTAGAAGAATGGGAAGCGATAATCGAGGATACATCCCCAAGAAGAAAGCAATGGATTCAAAAAAGAAGAGAAAATCAAACTTAAATACAAAGCTACCGACAGTAAAAGGCTCATCGATGATTTTGGAAAGCAAATCCTTTTGTGACATGTTTTTGACAAGGGCTATAACAATCGTAAAGAAGACAGATCCCCTTTCAGAAGTTGTAGAAGTGCTCGCACATGCGCGCGAAAACCATGGATCATGAGACTAAATCTCCGGCCTGTGATGAAGGGATGTCTTCTAACTGTTTTCCAGCCCAGCGTCCCGTTCTACAGAATTTCGTCATCATTTTACAACGTTACACAAAATGAAACGCATGCTAAACCAAACTGGGAAGCCGTTTAATGGGGTCTTAAATTTACGATCGCCTTTATCGTAAGAAACAATTGAATACTCGAAGTGTACCTGCATAAGCAAATCGGTCTCTTTCTGAAGATTCACACGTGTAGAAGGTTGAATTGGTTCCTGTCGCCCTGGCCTTTATTTCGCTGTCATGAGAGGTCAATATACCCGGCACGGGTATTCCCAATGGGAAGTTAGTCATAACATAACCAAGGGATATATCGCTCTGCTTTCGAGTGGCAGTGAGTCCATAGTTTTGGTCATCCAAATATCTCATGACAAATTTGGGAAGTGGGTCCCTAACAAATTGCGCAATCATCAGTACAGATGTATGGAGACTGGTATTGAAGCAGGAGGTCGAATCTGGACACAAAAGGCTGTCAATGAAAGGCTTGACAGTATACTGCAGCTGCCGAGTTTTGTTGTATATATTAAGATTGATTACAAGACCACATTCTATAGATATGTTGGGTGTATTTCTATCCGTACATTTTGTGAGAAGGCTTGGATTTGAAAACGGTCCAAACTTCGAAGCATTCATCAAGGCCCCGTAAAGACCTCGCATTTGTGTCACAGAGAAATTACCATGCGGTAATGACGGATAGTTTGCTCTCACCCAAGAACCAAAGGCAGGGTTGGACGAGCCGTATACGAGTTCCAATTCACTGCGCGCTTGTCCCATTTTCATATATGTGGAATTCTCGCTTCCTGTTTGGTTACCAGTCAATTGCTTAAACAGGATCTTCAATGCAAGCGGTATCAATGCAGTGCTGAAATCCTTCGCTGATCCAAATTCTTTCATCAGCCCTAGGTAGGCTGAGTTTAAGACAGTGACCTGAAGAGAATGGGAAAGCGACTATTGTTACAAAGTAGAGACAAATAAGAATACAACTAAAGACGTGCATGTCTAGACAAACAAAGAGTTGTAAGCATGCAATACAAATTACTGTACATCCAGGGCCTCTCTCAGCAAAGTTTAACATTTCACAGCGTAATAACTGTCACAATAGCGATATTTCATGTTTACAAATATTGACGTCACATTTCTTTTGATATTCAAATTTGCCAACCACGGAACAAAAGAAGTCATTGTTTCAACAGCCACTTAGGCCCTGGTTGGTACGTTAATAACAATGGGTGACGTCCCGAGAAACATCGCTATAGAGCGAGTTTCAGTCTAGTATCGTAAAACTAAAACCAAAGTAATTCCTTTGAAACAGACCAAAAAGGACGGAGACAATCCAGTAAACTAATCAAAACTCGAAGTAATTACACGTATCCGACAGAAAGCGCGGGAAAATAGGCACGACCGAGCCACGCTTGGTTTTGGTTTCACATCTGATTGGTTGAAAAAGTGGCGCGAGAACTTTAAACCAATCACTGAGTAAAGTAATGCAAAACCAAAGCAATTCGATAATTAATTTCGACACTGGTTATGGGCATCTGTTTCTTTAGATAAAGCGAACATTTCTCGACTCAAGTTCTGACGGTTTGCGGACATTTACTAAGTCACAATCTCCCCTCTCTCACACACAGGATACTTACCGATTTGTCATTTCGATATCTACGCTGTTTTTTAGTGAAAGGGACAAATTTTCGGATGAGCAGTGAGCGCGCGGAGGGAGGGGGGAACAAGCCTACAAAATACCTGCACGGATGAAGTAATTCCCAGGTTACATAAACTATGGTTTATATTATGTTGTTGACTATCACAAGGAGGGAGGGGGAGTCACGGGCACCCCAGGACCCCTCTGGTTACGCCCCTGGAACGTCCAGGCTGAGATTATCCAAAATTTAAAGAACACGCTAATAACAAACCCAAGCTGAGAGTCAGTTTAGAAGAACGTCGTCTTTATTTTGCTCTTTTGTTTTCCATTGTTTTGGTTTTTGTGAGAATTAGGTAACAGAAATTTAAAACTGTAGTCTAACAGGACAATTAACTCAAATACTTAAGGACGTTTTTTTTGACATTAACAATGTGGTTATCTTCTTGCATGATAGACTGAAGAACAATAGGCCATATTTCCGAGTTGCTGTTTGCCTCTGGTTCAAAATGAGTCTTGGTGCTCAACCATTCAAATGATAATACGTGTATTTTTTTTCCTAAAAATACACCTCTCATTTCCATTCAAGTGGTTGCGCACCAGGACTCGCTTTGAAACTGAGGCAAATAGCAACTCGGAAATGGGCTAATTGTATTCAATTTGTAGTCGAACCTAGTATACCACACAACTTTATCAACATGTTAATAACATGCTTTTTCTCATGAAATCCATGAAACAGTGAGATTTCGAAATAAACGATAACGGTCAATTCAGAGCAACTGAGGAATTGACGATAAAAGCAACAGCTTTTCAAGTGGGAAAAAGCCTTTCGAGAAAAAGGGAGAGGTTCGCTGCAATACCCGGCATAGCTCATTCAAGAGCAAATCAAAGCAACCCAAAGCCGATCCGGTTCGCAGTTTGGTATAGGATATTCTGGGACCTGTTGTTGACATACTGGTGAAATGGTATATGAAATGAATCATATATGAACTGCGGATATGAAATCAAGTGAAGCTATGATCTTCGCAGTTATGAACGTAATTTATACAATTGCGTAGAGAAGCCTGAAAAATTCAGGACTTCAACGGAGTTTGAACCCGTGACCTCACGATTCCGGTGCGACGCTCTCACCAACTGAGCTATGAAGCCACTGACGTTGGGAGCTGGTCGTTTGTGGGTTCTGCCAACGTCAGTGGCTTCATAGCTCAGTTGGTTAGAGCGTCGCACCGGAATCGCGAGGTCAAGGGTTCAAACCCCGATGAAGTCCTGAATTTTTCAGGCTTCTCTACGCAATTGTATAAATTGCGTTCATAACTGCGAAGATCATAGCTTCACTTGTTGACAAACTGAGTAACAAACCTGGTCATGCTTAGAGCATTTCGGACATTCCTTTTTTGTCAGTGTCTTGTTGAATGTGATTTGATCAAACGACGTACTGGTCACCTTTCCATTTTCGAATTTGACTCCCACTTGTTTTGCTTTTGTGGTGTAAACATATGGGCCTGTTTCTTTCAACTGAAATTATTTCAAAGGATTACTAGTCAGATGCGCAAAAGAGGAGACATATCAGAAGCAGGCAGCCCAAAGTTATATCAACTAAGTCGAATTTATTTACGCCCTAAGACAAAGAAGAGTAAGTAAGGCCCGATTCAGACGCCGTATTTTTCATGAGCCGAACAAAATACATTGAATTAAGTACATGAAAAGTTCGGCGTCTGAATCAATTAAGAACGGCTATTTTAATTTGGAGCGGCTCAGCCGTTGTTTTGGCCTGGCATAGCCGGGAATTTCGGCTTTAGCACGGCTGCGAACCGGCTTTGATTTAGACGTCGAACTTTTCATGTGCCGAACCGTTTAAGTCACAAACCATGTTAATTGTGCCTTCTACATACAAATCGCTGACAAAATATATTGTTTTTTTGGAAATGGATTAGGAACGGCTGTGGATCGGCCAATCATTATAAGTACGACGTCTGAATCAACAGGGGTAATTTCTTAATTTATGTCGGCTCATGAAAAGTATGGCGTCTGAGTCGGGCCTAAGATATGCAAATATTGATGATATGTGCACAGTTGACCAAAGTTGCCGAAGCTTTCGTTTTCCTTACTGTTCAACTGATGCAGAGAAGTCGAAGGTATTAATGTTTAACAATTATCCGCCGAAGGCGAGTTGAATATCAATGAATAAAGAACGAGACAAAATCGAGGTTTTTATTCACCAATATATTCACCGAGCCTGAGGTGAATAATCATTTTATTATAATTACATAGGTGATTACACAACTAATTTCTTCGTCTGTTACCTCGACAAAACGGCTTGCGGCCATTTTGAAAAAAAAAACTGCTTAGAGTATTTTCCCGTGTAATAATCACCTCAAGAGCAGCCAATCAGCGCAGACAATTTTCAATAATCACCCATGTAATTTACACCAGAAGCTCATGACCTTGAAGCTTCTAACTCTGGTGGAGAGCTGGCTTTTTCGAGTTTAAAAACTTGCTTATTTGGATGTAACTTTCCCGCGCGTGTAGCTTCGCTTCGATCTTATTTCTGTCCATATATGGGCATAAAATCCCCAGCATTGTTCCAAGAAAAAGAGTTTCAAGTTACCCACTTCAAGGTCACGTGCTTCTGATTATACTAATAAACAATAACGGATATAAATTTTATACATTAATAAACCTGACATGTAAACACTACTTATAATTAATCAAGAAAGAAAATAAGAAGCTAGAGGAAGCGTGGAATGAGCTAGCCATCCGTCTAATGTTGATTTTACCAAAGAAACGTGGAGTTGTTTCTTTCGAAGTGAAAAGTTGTTAAGAACTTCAAATCTTTTGGAATAGTGTACAAATCTTGAGCCGCCTTATATATTCAGTTAGTGATAAAGCTTCATGAACTCTTTCAGCCGAATAAATTTTTCTTTCTGGACAAATTAATAAGTCCTTATTTCGGCTTTATTCATATCAAAAAGTTAAGAAGAATGGTCGTATTAAACGGAAAATTCTCGCATGTTGTTATGGAATAATCTTTTCTCCACTTTGCACGCACAACAAACCTTCTTACAGTAAAATACACGATTTAAGCCGCTGTTGCACGTTGAAACTTATAGCTTAAAATTGTGTTTAACGGCGGTGCGAAACATGTTTCAGGAGGCACTGCACCGTGTAACATGGTCGGTTTCGTGAAACTTCCGTTGCGGGACAAATTTCACGAAAAGAAGAACCGCTTTCTAATTCAGCAACCGCAGCAATCGCAGAGGTGATAACTGCCAGGCGTTTCACTGCGTAACACCACTTCGTGAAATTCGTCTACGCTACGCTGCATAAGCCAATCATCAGAAACCGGCTAAGGCCATGTAAACAACATTTCGAGACCAGTTTCAACGTTCCCGAACGAGTTTCGACCTTTCTATGTTACAAGCACGGTGCAACGCCTACTGGCACTTTTTTTTGCAGCGCCGTTGCACACAAGTTTCAGCTAAAAGTTTCAACGTGTAACAGCGGTTTTAGAAAAGGAGCTATGAGGGCCTAGTTGCCGATTAACTTAATCCAGGATCATCGCAAACTTTGGTTTCATTTTTTCAACCAATGGGTGAAAGTTTCTTTCTTTCATTTCTTCTTTTTAAGATTGACTTCCTCTAATGTAAAATTTTGCCGAACATCAGCGTTCAACAACATTTGGAATATCACTCTTATTTTCAAGTTATTTATTTATTCATTGATCTATTGAATAAGAATACCGTGGGTTTTTGACTCCGATAAAGGAATGCATCCCTGTTTGTTATATTCCAGAAGTACACTTTAGTTGTAATTTCAGTCGGTCCTTCCTAAAGGAATCGAAAAACACAAAATCACCACATCAGGTATATGCTAAACCAAACCATACAAATTTGTTCAGATTAACAAATGTAGGGGTACATAAACTCAAGTACAAATTTATTTTAGGGGTGGCGAATGGTAAAATCCGAGACTCGCCGAGACGCCGAGATCCTAGTTAAAAATCCGAGCCCGAGACTCCTTGGTAAAAAGTTTCGAGATTCAAAAAGGGTAACTGACAAACCATGCAAAAACGAGACTTCGAGACTTATCAAAAACGCTTTCGAGATTTCGAGATCCTGCTAAAATTTTCCGAGAACCTCGTTTTTCGAGGTACCATTCGCCACCCCTAAATTTAGATATACATGATTTTTAAAGGGACTTTATTTGAAGGGACAGTGTCAAGCCATGTCAATCAAACTTCTAAACAATAAAATACGTCTTTGCATCAATCAAGACCATAAAAAAAGATAATGGTGTGGTTTTGTTGCCAATAACCATTGAAGTGCACTGCAGCCATTCTTTCTTATTATCATTTGATGGATTTTTTCCTTCCTTTTTATTGGCCGAGAGCCCACCACGTGACCTGCAAATTAATGTCTATAAATAAGTGTTTGGCTGCAAATAATATTCTGCTCATGCTTAATTAAAACCACGCTCTTGTGTGAAAATGGTAGTTCGCTTTCCTGAGCGTTCAGAAAAAGATTTAAATGTTAGGAATTGTGAAAAATAAAGTTAACTCAGTCATCAAATGATAAAACAATTATTGAACTCGGTTATCGCAAAATATCGTGATTTGTCTGTGTCTTGCAGATCAATTATTTGCCTCAGTGTAAGGCTTCGGCAAATAACTGATCTGCTCGCCACTGACAAATCATGATATTTTGCTCAAGCTCGTCCAATAATTGTTTTCACATGACGTCACGGCTGCCATATTGGTGTTCCAAAACAACGAAATGGCGGCCATGATGGTGTACCAAACTAATCCTCCGGGAATTGAACTCTATCAGTTTATGCAAATACTTTCCTTTGTTTCAGTAAGTAGTATAGGAGTTGGTGGTATGAGCGCATTTTTGCAAAAATGCTCTCATACCAATCCAACTCCATACTACTTTACATTTAATGGCTTCCAACTTTTGATCTCATATTCTTGGAAATCTATATGTTTTATATTTCTGCGAATCTATGCCGTGGCGAGGTAGAATGGATTTTATAGTGACCGTATGCGTAACTTGCCATACCATTGTTGTGAATATATCGCTTGTCATCGAAGCAGGATAATGATACTTTATTAAGCTCATAGCTCCCAAGTTGATGCAAGTTGCTTCTGATCGTTTTCATGGTGTGTTGCATTTGTTCGCTGTTGAACAGTACGTTTTTGTAATTTTCATGAGTGATGTTCTTCTTAATAATATTTTTCTTGATTCCATTTGCCGTCTTTCCACCTTTGTCATTGTCTTTCATATAGGAATACATTTTTGATCTCAATCCAACGAATTCGGTGATCGGTATACCTGCTGCCTCGTCTTTGAATTTACCGATTACCTTTTTATTTGTCTTGTCGAAATATTGCGAATCTTGAGAATAATCACGGTTGTCGAATTTGTCTTTATCATTCCAAAAGTCTTGGTATGCATCACTCGTTTGGATTTCATATGTCAAGCTGTCTGTGTCTGTGAATAACAATTTTGCTTTGCTGCCGTATTTTTGTTTGATATAATTATAGTGAAAATCATACATTAGTGTCTTGCTAAGATCAAGGATACACATACCCACATATGCCGGCCTGTTTAGGGTTAGTGTTTCTTTGATTTTATGCACTGCCACTAGATTTTCATTAAAGATCTTGCTGCTAACATATGTTGGTTTAGCAGCCATTTTTAATAGTTTGTTTTCATCAGTCACTAATCTGACATCTACTCTTTTTCTAATGTTTTCCATTGTTTTTCCAAATACACTATTATTCATGAGCTTGAAGAAGTCTTTCTCGAAAGCATTTTTAGCATTAGTTCTTTTTTCAGTATTAAAGTCGATGTATTGCTTCAACCATGCGGACTGATTGAACTCTAGTACTCGATGGACTTTGGTTATTTTCAAACCAAGATCTGTGTATAATTGAAGGTTTCTGTAATGGAGTACGTATTTTTCTTTATTGCTTAACGTAGGTACCAGTTTATGAACTAAACCAGTTGATACATTAAATTTATCGGCTATTTCTTGGCAATAATTAGAAAGCATATCTTTGTTGACTTTTACCTTTTCAGGTGCTAGCGGATAATCATTATGCAGATCGTGTAATTCTTTGGGATATTCCAAATCAACTTCTAATATCGAACCTTTATTGCTATCTGTTTTATACTTGGATAAGTCTATTTTGTCAATTTGTTTTTTATTCAACCATCTGAATCCACCAGTTGGTAGGTATTGTGACATAGCCCATCCATACAAATTGTTAGCATCAAGATACATGATATACTTTGAGGGCGCCTTCTCATCATATGTTTTCATGTATTTATTGTTAGCTTTACCATATCGATTGGCGATGTAGCTTGTCCCACCTCGCATTCCTTTTTCAATAAACTGAAACATATCAATATCAGTCATAAGCTCCAATTTAATGTTAGTCATCTTTAACATAGCATCCCATGAAAGACCTGGAGATGTAAAATAATGACAGGGGTCTAGTTTGTAGTATTGCAGACATGTCTTTCGAAAGTTTTCAAACACATCAGCTAATAGAAGGATGTCAGATTTGAGATATAAGTCATGGTACTCACCCATATTTTTTAGATTGAAAGTGTTCCATACATTTTGAGCATGTTTGTATTGATCATCTGAGATATGCTCATCATTTAATATACTGTAAAATTCTTCTTTTGGTGGTAGCTTTTCATTGAATTTACCGAAGCTATCCATGAAGTCGTATGGATATACTCCTTTTCGAGACATCAAATCAAGCTTTTCGTTTTCAAATATTTGAGAGGTGTATTTCAATGATTCTTTTGGTAGATTGCTGACCAGTCTGTCAAGACTTGAGCTCATGAATTGGAAACTGTCAATAAAGGTCAGATGATGACCGAGCATGAAAGCCATGTATTTCTCCATGTTATTGGGAATTGCATTTATATTCATTTGGCACTTTTCACCTTTCTTGTTTGTGTATGTATGATTTTTAACTGTCTCACCGATCTCTTGCATTATGAAATGACTGTCATACCCACGTAGATTGTGGAATATCACTGGAATTTTGTCAGTTATTCTGAAGTTGAGATTGCAATCTTGATGTGCGGATCCTCTGTACTGGCCAGTCACATGGCAGTGATCTCTTACTCTCACATCAGTTTTATTGTATTCTTTTTCACATATATGGCATTTGTCAGCTTTTTTGAATTTGTCTTCGTCATCTTTAGTCATTCTCAATGGCTTATCAAAATGTTTTTTCATTACATTCTTGCAATATCTCACTTCATTTAGCATATTTTCCATGAATTTGTGAACAGCTTTTTCACCTCTATAAATTTGTACTGGTTTTGTGTATTTATCATCATAACAACACACAACCTTATATCCATAACCACAGTCTGTGTGTCTCTGATAAGCCTCAGTGTATGATTTATCATCATTGGGTTGGCATCCATGTATTTTTTCAGTTATGGCTTCGAAATCTGCATATATTACAAATGGAACTGGTAGTTGTTTATGGAAATTATTGAATTTTAGTATGTTATCATCTTTTGTTGGCATTTTAATTGCTTGTGCTCCATTTAATTGGATACAGTTTTCTTTATGATTATTCAACACTCTTTCAGAAGTGAAATGCTGAAGACAATACATGCAAAAATGTTTTCTCTTTTCATGCTTTGTTATATCATACATGAACTTGTTGAAATCTTTGATTAATACATAGTGCTTGTTTTCATTTTCTGTTATAAGAAGCAGATTCATGCAATCTTCATACTTTTCTTTTGACACATAAATGGGATATTTTTGTTTGTTTTCATAACCGAAAACATTGATGTTAATTTCATTCTGCTTTTCTATTTTGTTGTACTGTTTGGTAGTCACTGGAAATTCAATTCCTGAATAATTCAAATTTTCAATGAATGCTTTATCTGATTTTTTTATTCTTTGAGGATCTTTGTCTTGGGGATTAAGATGTCTTATGTGGCACCACCTGAAGCATTCATTATCCTCATTTTTCATATTAATCAATCCTTTTGCACTGTGTTTGAGTTTATTTGGTAGTTTTATATAAGAAGATCCTTTCATTGGTTCATATTTCACTACATTGAGATAATGATTGTCAACAGATTGAACAGTCCAACCAGATCCCTCTGAAATCCAAACTGCAATCTTGTTTAGTATGACTTGTTTCGACAAAGACAAAGCCAGTTCGATTTGTGTGTCATTTGTTATTGTTTGTGGTTGACTGTTAAAATAAGCCGTTTTGATGATTTTTTCTTCTCGCCCTGTTTGCTTTTCAAATGTTACTCTAAGTGTTTCAATAAATTTCAGACCTTTCATTGATTTCAATATTTTTTCGATATGGATGGCAACAGCCTTTCTTGTATTTTGCAGTTGCATAAGTGGGTCTTTGCTGTTTTTAATGTTGATTTCATAAGACTTTGTAAACCCTTTTAAAGCTTTGTTCGTTTCTTGTATTATGGTCCTAGGCAATGGAATTGGTTGTTTGGTTCTAGGCGCTGGCACTGGTTTTTTGGTTCTTGGTGCTGGTACTGGTTTGTATCCATCTCGGAACTCTAATGGAGGAAGAATTATGTTTTCTTCATAATTTTGAAGCATTTGCTGCACACTCTTTCTTGGTTTTGGGATTGGTCTTGTTTTAGTCCTTGGTGCGGGCACTGGTTTCGTATTTTGTTTTATAATCAATTTTATTAATTCTGATTTACTCAGTTTCTCAAGATCACTCTTGTTCATACTATAAGTTGAGATATTATTTTGCATAATATTCATCATAATATAACTATAGATAATAATTCTTTAAATAAAAATATGGTGCGTTTATAGTTCAACACATACGGGAAGTATGTCTTTAACTTTTTTAAAAGAGAAGTGATATGAATCAATTAATTGCTATTTTCATGTTTATCATAAATATAACCCGTATTATATGTAAATGAATTTTTGAAATGTTTCTTTGTTTTGAGATGACAATGTTTGCCAGCAAGAGTGTAATTATGATCATTGTTACATATTTTGCAATACCATTCTTTGTGCAACATATAATCATTTTTGTTTCGTGTTCTTTCTTCAGCAGTATAAAATCTGGGACGGCCAACTGGTCTTCGATCTTCCATATATTATTACTATATATATTCTTTTAAATGTTTTGTCTTTCTTCTTCGTCAGTGTGAAATAATATACCTATATATTTTCTTGCAACAATTTCAATGGAGCCAAAAAATCACGATATCTTTTGAACTCTTCAAACAAAAAAGTCATTTTGGCATCAGCTCTGTAAAATATTTTTTTGATTTCTTCTTGCGGCATACCATTATCCAATCCATATTTGATCGCAGGGAGCACAATGGTCATGACATAATGCATGTATTTGGCGTTGTTACCCATTATTTCACAAATTGATTCTTCAATCAATCTTCTCAAACATAGTGTTCTTACTATTTCGGTTCCTTTGAACATATACTGATAGTTTACATTTTGTTTTTATACGCTTGTTGAGATTCTATTAAAAAATCATAATAAACACGCAGACATCTTCCTTTGGAATTTATTGTTCTCAAATCCCATGGATACACTTTTTTTCTTGCGTATACAGTTTCAGATGCTCGAGAAAATATTTCACTCATTGCTTGCCAATCGATTTTGTATCCACGGAATTGACGATGCAGAGATTTTTCTATGTTGTCTTCTTTTATATCTTTCAAAAAATGGTACCATATGATTATCAGGTATTTTTGTCTGTCTGAAAATTCTTTCATGTTCTATATGTTTTGTTTTTATACAGATTCATCACTGTCTTGTGACGACTCAGATTCTTCCGAACTTGAGCAGCTTTCTTCAGATATACTTTCTTGCGATGGCGTCCAATCGGAATCTGAACCAGAGTCTTGATCGCTCTCATAATAGAAACCAAACTTTTCTTCATTTTCAAACTTGTCCATATAATATAAGTATACATTTTATTTTTTTATAAGTATTTATGCGCGTTTGTTTCACCACAATTCATATGTTTTCAATGTCTTTCAATGGTACCCAACTATTGAAATCATCACTGTATCCCTTCCATTTCACTAGAGCTTGTCTCTTTTTGTAGTCTCTTCTAATGACTTTATCAATACGGAAAATATCCTGTTTAGCTTTCAATAATTCAGGTTCATAAAAACTACCTTGTATTTCTTCATCTCTGAGATCCTTTAGTTTGTAAGTTATAGGATTAGTGTATTGGATCTTATCGACTGTAAACACTTCTTCTGTCCAATTTGGTGTGTAACCCTTGTCAAACACATTCCGTTTATACTTGGATATTCGAACCTTGTCACCAACCTTAAATTTTGGTTTTTGTTTCAATGTTTCTGTATCACCATATAGATTGAAGTAAACTATACCTTCATTCCTCTTGTTAGATGCTTCTGCAGGTGTCATCTTTATGCTTGAATGTTTTGTATTATTATACTGTTTCACTAGTTTGGGCAGCATATCGAGATACATTGTATTACCTTGAACTGTAAACTGTTTCCACATTTTGGACTTGATTGTCCTATTCCACCTTTCAACCACTGAGGATTTCTCTTCATTTTCAGTTGAATACATATGTATCTTATTTTTGTCTAACAAGTCCTTCAAGTGTTTGTTATAGAACTCCTTTCCCTTATCAACCCATAAATATTGTGGTCTTCTGCCTTCCCTGAATATCGTTTTAAATGCTTCAGTGACAGATTCACCTTTCTTATCCTTCAATGGGACAATCCAACCGTATTTGCTGAAAACATCAATAACCATAAGAAGATATCGATAACCTTTATTCCATTTGCTAAACTGTTGCATTTCAACTAGATCACTTGCCCATATTTCATCAATATGATTTACGATTACACGCCGCCGAGTAAAGTTGCGTCTTATAGATGCATGTAATTCATCTGCTAATTTTTCTTGCCAGTTACCCGACGGCTTTTTCCGTTTTTTGAAACTCCAAGACCTAGTTTCTGCTTTGTATTGATAACATTTCTTGCCAACCAATGCCCCCATTGTCTTTCATTATACGGTACGTTGTCTAAAGCTTGAACCATTTTCCTATCTGCTTTGTTTTTACATTTCCTGTCATCCTTGCAGACGGAATAATCAACATCGTGTTGCATTGCTATTGCATCAGTTTTTCCAGTGGGCATATCATATATTTCCAATATTTGACCAGTTTTTGGGTCATACTTCAGTTGATTTTCTAAATCATTATAAGGTCCGGTGTAATGATGCCCAGGAAGTGTCCATCCGCCTTTTGGTTTCGGTAATTTACCAATAGCTTTGTGAATGTCAAGAGCACCACCATCAAGATCTTTTCTGTTTGTCGTGTATTTTTTCTTGGGTCTTATCTTTGTTGACAATTGATCGAGAGCTTCAGAACCGACTTTATGAAGTAGAGGGTTCATTTTTCTCAAACCATAATCGATTGCTTTTTTCTGCAATTTTGGGTCTCTCATTAATTCGGAACCATAATATCTTCCCATTTCAACTGCTTTTTTGCCAAGATAAGGTACTCCTTTTGTTAGGAACAATTCAGTTCCTGTATTAGCGATATCACTGAGTAAGCCCGCTCCCAACGGGCTGTTTAGTTTCCCTGTTTTTTAACAAATTTGGTCTTTGTAATACCACATTCAGCACAAGTGCAAAAGAACATTAGTCTACCATTTTTAGCTGTTTTGTAACCTGAAGGTTCAACACATTCGGTCACTTTCTTTTGTTTAACACAATATGATTTCATAATATATATAAGTTAGATATTTCTGAAATAATATTCGATAAATCTCTCATTTTTCATTGTATCATTTATGTCAAACACTTGTAATAAATCATAATACGAATTACCCTTATTCATTTCATTTAGAAAGTATAAACAGAAATACCCACAAGTTGTTGTTTGTATGTTTTGTATCTGATTGTTTTGATGTAACAAAGTCAGATTTTTCTTTTTGGCATGATTTACAATCTCTTGAAAAGGTGGCATACCAAACGAATCAAAATAATTTATTACATTATCCTTAACATAAGTGGCTACCCGGTGAGATCCTGACATATAAGCTGGTTCCAGATTGTAAATAAATAACGCCTGTTTATGGTTATGTGGAACTTTTTCATCTCTTGACAGTACATCATTGATTGGTATGTTTAAATATTTACACCATTTTTTCAGATCGTGATTGGACATAGGTATGTTTTTGTGAAATTTTGGTTTCACAATATTGCCCCCAAAATGGGTATGCCATTGAATGGACTGTTTTTTCCCAATAGTAACCCTTTTCCTTTTTTGGTTGAGGATGTTTTTTTTTTCTACCATTACCAGTCACATATGGCGGATAACTATAAAATGGAGGGGGCATTCCAATTCTAGGTGCTCCTGTACCATCCTTTTTCGACGAAGGTGGTCTACCTACCCTCGGTGCTCCTCTTCCCGTTAGCTTTTTGACAAGATTCAAAGCCAAAGGAATTCCAATGCTAGCTAACAGAGTGCCTAAAAATCCACCTGATTGTGTTTTGGTCGGTGTTATTTTAACGCCAGATCCTGTTTGAGCCGCATTCATTATGTCTCTTTGCTGTTTGGTTGTAAACATATTCAGATATGGCATCAGTTGATTGATTGCATTGAAAGGTATCATCATGGGTAATGGCATAGCACCACCTTTTTGACCAGATCCTAACAATTTTTTAGCTCCGGCTTCTGCTAAACCACCAAGAGCACTCAACCCAAGGGTTTTACCAATTGCTGGAAGAGCTCTCATACCAAGTGACAATACGGTGCTCAAAAGACTTCCGCCTACTTGTTTTCTGATATTGGTCTTAGCAAGCTTAATGTCCATTCCTTTGTTCAATTGTCGATTTTTTTGCAATCTTTTTTTCACCATTGCTGGAACATAAAGAGTGTCGTTTCCATTAAGAGAATCATTTGTCAGTCTTAGAACAATTGTTTCCCTTTTATGGTAAGCATTACTCAGATTCTTTTTTTGATTATCTGAAAGTCTTACGTTGATTTCATGAAGTTTAGTCATATAATATATGTTATATAATTCCGATTGTAAATAAATAGGAGTCATTCACTTGATTTCATATTACTGTTTCAGTTGCGGGCTTAAACTATCACCAATTCATTACCCACCTTGTCAATAACAACCGACTCTTCGTACAATACAACTGCATGGACATTGAAATCTGCTGCACTATTGGCACTTATTTTATACCTGAAAATCAACTGTTTAGGGTCTCTTGTTACTTTCTCTGCCTGATATGACAGATCGAAATAGATTAGTGGATACAGGCTGTTATAATTGGCAAGATTCAACTGGGTTCCGGTGTTGTAATCATTTTTTCGCATTGCATAAGACATCAGATCATTGAATATTCTCACTTTGCTTTCACTGTCATATTCTGTTTCTGGGTAGAAAACACCATTGCCATATTCGAGTCTGCATGTTGTTAAATAACTGTTTGCGTTTGCTTCATTTAGTTTAAAGGTATCAAGTATATATGGATTTTCAGTTGCAACTCTGGTTTTAGCCCGTTGTAGATAAACAAAAATTGCTTTGACATTGTCAATACTGGAAGAAATCTGAAAAAAACCACTGACTCTAGCAGGTGCTGACACTGCATATAGTTCACGCTGATATGTCCATTTGTGTTCTTTCATGAAAGAGCTTACAAATTTGTCGTACATACTGTCTTTTGGTGTTAATTTTGGAACCCATAGTAGAAATCTGTTCAAAACTACTCTGCCGGCATCTGTTCCTGCTGCCATATTGATGAGTTCATTGTCGTTCTGGAGATTCAAATTGAATTGTAACTGCATAGGAACCAACATTTTATCCTGCAACTCTTCAAAAAAACTGTAACGATTGAGAGGTATGATCAAATTCACATTTTTTGCTCCTCCCGTTCCATCATTGTTGGTAGCTTGTGTAAGCACTTTTCTAGATTCATATCCTGAATTAGTATTGGCTGTCGTACCATCTGTGTCTAAATACCAAAAACTGTTTTTAGCTACGCTTCTTGAGTAATCATCAGAATATTCCAACAGATTCTTCACAAAAGTGACCTTATGTAGATTGTCAGTGTCATAAACAATTTTCCCAGCACTTTTAATCATCATATGAGCGATCAATGAATGAGATCCGTTTATCACCGTTATTCTATCGGCTGCTGCGTAACCGGCTCCATCTGCTGTTTTTTGTAACTGGAATTGAACCTCGAAATAAGCATTGTACCAATCATAGAAAGAACTCCGGTCGTTGATGGTGAATCTATAACCGTTCTTTTCTTGATGTTGACCGTTACCTGGGGCTCGGATTACATCATCAAGTTGAAATCGCACTAACTCATTTCTTTGCAATAATTCACTTGTTCTAAAAGCCATTTATACTATTGTATTATATAATTTTGCTGTCATGTTATTTATTTGAAAAATCTACGCCTTCTTCCAGATCCTGATATCAATCTATTTAGTATCATGTCAGCGCTTTCTTCTTGCTGTTTAATGGGAGAGGATGGAACAATTGCACTTTGTGTTGTAGCTCCTTTTCTCAAATTTGCTAATTTTTTCATTATTAGGTCTCCTGACTTTTCTGCCGCCGCCTTACCAATTTTATCACCAGCATGTGATACTCCTGATTCTAACGCCTTCTTCGCTAATGGCTTTGCAAATTTCTTGAAAACAGATGATGCCACACTCTTTAACGGTTTGAAAATATTGTCAACGATAAGTCCAGACCCTTTGTGTTGAAATACAAATTTACCAAGTTTTGGATGGTAAAACCTCTTAAATTCATACGGTTTCATTATACTTTTACATTAGATACTTTTTAGAATTAGTGAAAAAGACGTATCTGCTCCATTTAGATCCACTAATCTTCTTTTTCCATCTGTTATCATGATTCTGATTGATGAAATTGTAGTTTTGTTCACAGGATTAAATGTAACTCTTTGTGGTTCGAGGGTGAAGGAGTAACTTGGTTTTAGTACACTGGTTGAGAATGAATAAATAATGTCTGTTTCTTCACCGTCAACTAAACTTTCGTTGACCAAATCGCAATGAATATTGAGTACGTCTGTGTCTTGACTGAGATTCGGCACTCTTGGTCCAATATGCGTTCCACTTGCTAATATCTTTTTATCAAAACCGATCAGGTCATTAAAATTACTTGCTCTTAAATCGAGTTGGTAATTTGCAGCTAATGTAACCGTGACTCTGAATGTTGTTTCGTTGAATTCAAGAGTCATCGGATACGTATCACCAGTTTTCGTCACATTTTTAATATGTCTGTCAAAGTCCGTATAATTCCATACCCCAGCTGGAAAGGTAATGTCCTTAAAAGTTGAACCATTATCGGAGCTGTATTTGATTAATTGATTTTTGTACCCAGCATTGACATTGAACCAAGTGAATGACATGTTAATGACTCTGTTAAGACCGATAACGTATTGCTTATTATTGTCTAGAGTTACAGGTCTGGTGAAATTTGTTGTAAAATCTTCTGGTTTATTATCCCCTTTATTTTTCACACTGTAAGATGATAAAACTATCTCTCGTTCCATTATATAATGAAGTTACATTAAATTTGGAAATATTGTTTGTATAATTTACCATATTGTGATTTGTTAATTGTTGTCATTTTTAATAATGCGTCCAATATAGAAACACCCATATTTCGCATGTCAATGCTTGTATTACCAGCCAATATCTCACCAATGATCAAATCCAATTTTTTTATGAGTTCTTTCGGTTTGTTAAAAAATATCACATTGCCACCTTTTTGTTTTTCCTACCAGAACCTTCCATTGTTTTCATTTTGTTTTGATAATGTTTTATGTATTCATTCAGAGTTTTCATAGCGCGATCCACTCTTTTGTTTTCCTCTTGCCTATCAGCTTCCGTTATATTCCCACTTTTGTATTGCTTTGTAACGTTTCCTTTGTAGGCTTTCAATTGATTTCTTTTAAATTTAGCCGCATTGACAATCTTATTGAGATATTTTTTGTTTTTTCGTTCAGTCATTTCTTGTTGATTTATTACCTTTTCAACAGAATCATAATTTGGTATACCAAGATCACCTAATATCTCATTATCCATATCTTCATCATCTAATCCATAATCTACCTCATCATCGTCATCATATTCTGGTGGCAATCCCGGTTCTTCAGGAAAGTACTTAGGATCAACATACATCTCTTTTTTTCCTTCCAGAAGATCTTGTAAAGATTCTTCATATGTTGGCGGTTTTGGCACCAGTTGTTTTTCTTGCTGTGGCAAAACAGGTTGTTCAAATAGATCACCAAGATTCATATCTGGAACTTCATCCTCTATATCAATGCCGTAATCAGGAACTTCTCCTTTCTTCAGTGGTCGTTTTTTCCTTGGCAACCTTAAAGCCTGATTACTATCAATAACATCATCTAATTTGCTTGTGATTGGTTGGAATACTTTTGAAAATCCCTGTTGACTGGTCTTCTGATCGATATCATGTTTTGTAATTGCATTATGGACATAATTGATCTTGTCCCCTAATTCAGATTTACTCTTTGCGAGTTCTTTCCACTTAAGTAAACTCATTTATTGTTATATTGTTACGTTACATAAAATGGAAATTCATATATAAAAAATAGCGTTTTACACCGTGTTGAACACCATGTTGAACACCATGTTTAACTACATCATTTTATCGAAACAATGTAACGATTTAATATAAATGAAGATACCTAATTATGATACTGGCGACGATGTTGTCACAAACTTCACACAACTACATGATTTTATGCCTGATCGATGCTTCCGCATGCTCATTTGTGGACCTTCTGGTTCGGGAAAAACAAACACACTGATGCATATGATTCACAATCTGTTGTATTTTGATAAAATATACCTTTATGCAAAAAACTTAGAGCAGTCAAAGTATCAGAATCTCATGGATGATTTCGAACCAATTAGTGATGAAGCTGGTTATGATATCATTGAAGCAAGCAATGATAAAATAATTCCTGTAAAAAATCTCAATGGTGACAATCAAAAAATTGTGATATTCGACGATTTCGTATGTGATAAAAACCAAAAACCATTAGTTGACTATTTTATACAGGGAGACATAAAAACTGCTGTGCCATATATTTGAGTCAAAGCTACTATAAGACACCAAAAGATATTAGATTAAACTGCTCACATTTTGCCATTTACGATTTTCCTAGTAACAATGAAAAAAGTCTCATATGTCGTGAAAACAATGTCTCACAACAATTATACGAGAAAGCAACTAGAGACCCTTTTAGTTTTATATATATTGACAAACCCAAGAAACAAGTAAGGAAGAATTTCGATGAAAAAATATAAACCAATTGTATATATGCACATGAAAAAGTTGTTGAAATAGTAAAAGGATTGCCTGGTGTTGGTTTTAAACTAACAGATGACGGTGATTATGATATGCAGAATAAAAACTGAGAAATTTAGATTCACCTCAAACGAATGACGATGCAACTACTAAGAGTTATGTTGATAAAGAGGTTTCTGGGTGTTTAAAAATAGATGGGAGCAATGCAATGACTGGCGCCCTTAATATGGACAACAGACGTGTTGAAAACATAGCCCCTGCTAGACATGGCCATAGTGACGCTGTCAGTAGTGAGCATTTGCATAGTTTTTACATGGTGCTCAATACTGACGATGGTAAAATAGAATTGCAAAATCCAATCGACATGAAAAATCAAAGAATCTTAGGAGTGAAAGATCCAATATTGCATTCAGACGCTTCCAATAAATTTTACGTCGACAGCTCTTTTGATTTTAAAGCTGACAAAACGGAGCTGGCTAATTATTTGAAAAAAGATGGAAGTATTTCCGTAACTGGCAATTTTGACTTTGGAAATAATAAAATCAGCAATCTTGCTGAAGGCACTGGCAATTCTGACGCTGTTACAAAACACCAATTGCAAACTGGTTTATCAACCAAACCGAATGTTAATCAGGTTGTGTTGCGAGATGGTACGCAAGCAATGACTGGAAATTTGAATATAAACAACAACAAGATCATCAATCTTGCTGATCCGATAGGTAGAAATGATGCCACTGGAAAAGGTTACGTTGATCGATTATTTTTAGATTCACTTCGTTTAGACGGATCCTCTAAAATGACTGGAAATTTGGATATGTCTTTGAATAAAATAATAAATTGCGGACAACCAACCGGTGCTAGAGATGTGACAAACAAATCTTATGTCGATTCCGAGGTTGGAAAAACATTGAAATTGGATGGAAGCGGTGTAATGACTTCTGTTCTAGACATGAACAATCAACGAATAATAAATCTCGGAAACGCCACACATAATCAAGATGCCATAACTTTGAAGCAAGTAAATGACGCTTTTTCGACTATAAGTACCGAAAACAATAAATATACAGACGAACAAATAGAAAAAAATAAGAAATATGTAGACGACGAAATAGTGAAGAGTCACATAACTACTCACACAAACAGAAAAAATGTGCTGAAATATGCTATGGATGATGGGGAATTTACAGAAGATTACGGAATACAGGATGCCAATTTAATCGACTACAATGACTCACCACATAAAAACAACAAAAAAGCATTTTCATTGAAGGTTCAAAAGGCAACAGATGGTTCCAGTCTGTTCAAAGGACGATTCGATTTTAATCTATTCAAACTGATACGTGACAATTACAGCGACAAATATACTGTTTGTTTAGAAATATATTTCCAAAAAACTGGTTTTGATGTAGAGTTTAATTCATTTCAAGTTACTTTTGAAAAAGTAAACATGAACACCGATAGAACCACTACAGTCAAAACCAACACAGATTACAAATATTATCGCTTTATCATGAACTTATCACCAGACGGTTCTTCACCAAATATTGCAAGACGGTTATATGTAACTGTTCAATCCACTTATGACAATAGAAGCCCAACTCTTTTACCATTGTATGTCCTGATTTACGGTATAAAAGGCGAAGCAAAAAACAACCTTGATTTTACTATCTATGATTACGAATTGGCTTATCAAGTTGTAAATAATCAATTTCAAATGCATGTACCAATCAATATGAATAACAATAAAATGACAGGTTTGGCATTGGCAACAAATGATGATGATGCTGTAAGCAAAAAATTCTTCATCGACAATCTCATACAACCCCGTATCACATATGTCACAACCAGAAACCCAGGAAGCAAATGGACGATGAAATACGGACATTTAAATGATCGAGGACAAAATTTGCGATTTCCTAAAATTCGTATAAATGCAGTCACCATTTTATACCATAATATACCACAAGGAACATACAGATTGGCAATATCTTTTGGAACAGAACAAACCGCTTTTTTCCCATTCTCCTACAAAGGTACAGGTTCCAATTACATTTCGATCAACAGAACTTTTGTTAATGTCACAGAAATGAGCATAAGAACCGCACCTTTTCTACACACTAGTACTGTTATGCATTTCCATGGAGACATAGAATTCAATCCAGGTGCTTAAAATTGTGTAGCATATGATATATATGTCATTGTACGCATTGAATGAAGATGGGACTGATTTCATTGACGAAAATGGTGAAAAAATAGAATACACCGTTGAGGACATTTTATTCAATCACGACCTCAAACTTTTTTTAAATGAAGATGGCCATGCTGAAACTGACAGAAATCTCGTCGTTAAGGCTGCTACAAATGATAACCACGTAGTAATAAAATCACAGGTTAGTGACATTGTAAGAGACAGTTTTCGCGATTTTTGGGTTAGTGAATATCTCAGAATGTATTCCAGTTGCACTTATCAAATGGATAGAGCAGATGGGCAAACTGTGAAAATGGATTCAAGCAGAAAAGTAGAAACAATATATGACAAAAGCAATGAAGAAAGTGATGCAACACAAACCGATTCAGCAAAACGACCCACATTATGCACAAAAGCCGAAAAACATAATGGTCGATATTTCTTGAAATTCAGTGGCTCACAAAAAATGGTGTCACAAGTTAATTTGAATAATGATGGTGTCAATGTGTTTATTGTCTATAAATTGGATTCAAGAGGTGATCCGCAATCGTATTGGAACAACGGACTTTTCGGACACGATAACGGCGGTTTTGACAAATTCATAGCTCATAGCGGATCGAATTTAGTTGTATCTGGAGCTGATTCTGCAAATAAGTGTGTTTATATCGGTCCTGCTGCTTCTCTTCAGAGTTTTTTGAAACTAGACGATTATAGCGAGAATGATTTGGGTGAACTTAACAAATGGCACTGTTTATCCGTGCATTGGGACAACAAATCATCACCAAAAACCGAAAAAAGCAAAATATATTGGAATAGTAAACACATTGGTGATTTTACAGCTGGCAATCGTGTAGGGGCAAACACAACTGTTTTTGGTGGATTAGATGCTGCAAATAATGTTGCTCCTTTGAATGGAAATATAGCTTTTTTCGGTGTGTATCTGGATTTTATATTAGATGAAAGGACAATCCTAGATCATCACACTGTTCTCATGCAAAGATACAATATAACATAATTATATATGTATATCGACAATTTATTGCTTGAATATGTGACATACAATTTTAAAAAAACAAAGGAAAAACATCCAAACATTGACGATAAAATATTAAAATCAGCACTTGTTTATAGATACCTGCATTTTTATCATCTCGAAAGAGATATATCAATAAACAAAATTCTAGAACTCAATGATGGTGAAATAGGTCTTCTTGGACCAGGTAGTGGCTGTCTAACATGGTTACTTGAAAAGATCTTCGGTTGGATTGATATATTAAATTCACATAGTGTATTACATGATGCTCCCGGTAGGTTTTATGACCACCATAAGCTCGGTAGAGGTTACACTTATGCCATTTCAGAAAAATACACAACTAAACTGATTAAAAAATCGCCTTTTTGTGGTCAAGTCAGTGGTATACTATATTGTCTATGCAGACGGTTAACAATCTAAACCATATATATGGCAGATCGAAAAAAGAGAATATTCAGCTGGAACCATATTTCAGATTCACTGACTGAAGATCAGGTTGATGAACTAAAGAGCTATTATAAGGCATACCATAGAAAGTGTTGGGCTTACAAGCAAGCTGTGAAACGTTACAAAAAATTCAAACTTATTGGTAATACTATTTCTATCATAACGGGTACTGGTGGAATTATTAGTGCTGTTGTAACTGGCGGTATAGCCCTAGTAGCTATAAGCACAAGTGCTTTGTTAATCAAGTCTTACATGGATTTCCAATCACTGGATCTTAAAATACAAAATTGCACATATGCATACCAAAGTTATCAACATCTATTGAATTCAATAAAAGACATGTTGAGAAGCGGTGATTTTCAACCATCGTTTCACACAGAATTAAAAAATGTAGATGATTTTGTAACTGATGTTTGTCCTAGTGTTGATAAGTTCTACGTTAAATACAATGACAAATTCATTCCTTAACTATTGTGTTTATTTCATCGATTATCAGTGTCTTTATGTCCTTCCAATATTGTTCATATAATTGAAGTGTCTTTTTGGATTTACTCGTCTTGACCTTTTCAAAAGGAAGATCAAGCATTTTAAATATTTGTTTCAAAATGAAATTTATGTTAATCATACGCTTTCTGTCTATATTCACATATTTTACGACCTTACCAATTTCACCACAAATTCTCAATATCTTATCTCTATTTGTCACGGTTATCTGAAAACCATTTTTTACAGCTATATTATTCATTATGTTTTCTATATGATATTTCCTTTGGTAAATACTTTTACGATGGAATCTATGCTTATTTGAGTGAAAATCAACAAATTCTATAAGTGGTTTATAGCCATTAACTGACCCACATTTTTCACAAACCAGCATATTTTTATCATCCACTATTTCTGGTTGATTGCAACATTGTTCTGTTTTTTTAGTATGCTTTGATATCTGTTTATTGCAAAATGGACAGACCACTTCTTCCATATTGACAAGTTCTTTATGCAGTTCTTGGCAACTCATTATACTATTATATAAGATATTATTTTAAAACCATTCTACCTCGCCACGGCATAGATTCGCAGAAATATAAAACATATAGATTTCCAAGAATATGAGATCAAAAGTTGGAAGCCATTAAATGTAAAGTAGTATGGAGTTGGATTGGTATGAGATCATTTTTGCAAAAATGATCTCGTACCACCAACTCCTATACTACTTCAGTAATCCAATATGGCTGCAGGTCACGTGAGTGAAAACGCTCTACACTAAAGTCCATGCAATGGCATTTTCACAAATCGAGCTGTTTTTAGACGAGTTCTTAAATAAGATTTGGCTTGCACGAGTGATCATTCTCAATGCCATGTGAAACAGTTTCTCATGCAAGAGTTGTGATTCGCTTGAAAGGTCTTGTTTCTCGGGAAAATCAATCAAAATATAACTCGTTCTGTAAAAACGCCGTTGCAAAAATACAATGAAGTTGTACTCTCCTAATCATGAGCTCCTGAGGAAATTCAGTTAACGCAAGCTGAATTCAATCCTATAGTACTTGTAGGATGATAATATGTAATAAATATAGAATATATGGGAAATGGGTACATAGAATATATGGAAATGGGTAGTTAGAGAGAGAGCCCATCAAGACAACCATGAAAAGGTATCGAGAATTGTGCTCAATCGAGTTAGCTTCATCTGCGAAAAGCATTACCTTACGAGAACTTACCCATCTTTTATATCCGGGACTCTCTTTGTTATTTACACACACTTCTTCCTCTACGGCTTTCTGTATCATATTTGTCAACACTACTCCTAGAGTAATTCCTATCACTACCAACACAACGCCAATGATGATCGCAATAATCCCAGCGACTTTTTTGCTGCACATAGCAAGATCTGCTTTGCAACTGGTGACCTTCTTGGCACTATCCTAGCTCAAAGAGGATGCAACTAAAAGAAAGAAAAACATTGATACAGGCAGGGTAAATTCTCCAATTCTCCTGCCTATGTGTCTGTTTTTCTATATTAATAAATTGTTATGAATAATATCATTCGAAAGATTAAAATGATGCTTGAACTTTTTAGGAAAGGTGGCTCAATTTAGATTCATGTTCGAATCCATGACCTCTGCGACGCTGGTGCAATGCTCTACCAACTATGAAACCACACAGTTGAAGTACCTTCTTGCATGAAATTTTTGCGGGACTTTTATGTTAAGGATGGGCGATTTTTTGAAGTTTGCGGGAACAAATTTTTGCGGCTCGGATTGACTGAAATTCCGCTGGGAATTAATTGCAGTTTTCTTTTCCCTTCAACGTTTATTACTTTCCTTTGGTAAACAAAAAAAAAAAAACAATCATCCCAAGCGGGTGGAAAAAATGTGGCATCCCGGTGACCTTTGAAAATGGTATCCCTCGGGATGACCCGTTCAAGCAAGTTTAACGTGACCTTTTGATTGACTGCTTTGAGTTGCTTTTTTGTGCCTCATAGACGTTTTGTTTGTAGCAAGCGATTTCTTTTTCTCAACTCAAATATTAAAATAAACGATCATTTTTACCCCATTGTATGATATAGTAACACAAGTTGATTGAAGGACATTTTTAACTATATTAACGGGAGTAAATTTTTGCAGTTTTTAATTTTCCTGGTGTTTTTTTCTGCTGGAACTTATTTTTGCGGATCAAGCACTATCAGCAAAAAATAAACCCCGCAAAATAAAAGTGCTTCACGGTAGGTCAATTTGTTGGGCTCATGTGGTCCCGTGAAAGGACCAATAAAAGAAAGAAAAGAAATTTATTTCCCAGAGGAAATAGATAGATTTATGCTGAGTGTGACATGCTTAGTTATTTCCCATGTTGCGGTTTGGGCATTCCTGTCATCCGGGATTTTCTCTTGATCATTCACCATTTGTGCAAGCTAGGCGGAGGTTCATTCAACAGAGTCAAATCAATTTTCCCTCCCTACTTTTACTCTCTTCTGGATGGCGGGTGTGCCCTCACCTTTGCTGGGCTCATGTCTTCTATATTTGGGTATTTCCTAGGTTTCCACGCTGAATATTTTTAATAAACGGCTTAGCCCATCAGGGCTTGGTCAAAATATCCGGATAATATGTGGTATTATTTGTGTCCCAGCAGACGGAGCTCGCCCAGAGCAATGCCTTGCCAAGAATTTCATGAAGACTGTATGGAGCATGAAGCATAAATGTTTATTTGAAGTGATGTTCGCTCCTATAAGGGCAATTTAAGTAAATTTTTAGCTCCCGTTGAAGCCCCATGGCCATGGATTTTTGACTGACTGGTGTATGTATGAGACAATTCCTTAAATTATCCTGATAAATGCAAGAATCACTTTAATCTTTCGTCCCTAACTCCCACTTCAAATAAATATTTCTTTTCTTCAATAGAGTGGTTTTCTATTGAGTGTCGAAAGTAATTATATAATTTATAATTACTTTGGTTTTGCATTACTTCACTCAGTGATTTGTTCAAAGTGCGCGTGCACATTTTCCCTCACTTTGTGCCGGCAACGTGTAATTACTTCGAGTTTTGATTGGTTTACTGGATGGTCTCCGTCCTTTTTGATTGGCCAAAGTAATTACTTTGGTTTTGGTTTTAAGACACTTATTTGAAAACCGCTAATCATATCATTCGTTGTCGCTGGCCCGAGATGTCGTCTCCGCTTCAAGATTGGATTAAAAGGGAATGCAAGATGATTATTTTTCCTTTTTAACCAGTAATATTCTTGCTGTTGGCGTCTTAAATTCCCTTTAGGGAAGATATCTGTTTAAAAACATCGCTTTTGTTATTTAAATGTGCCAACCACAGGAACAAAAGACCCTTTGTTTCGACAGCCAATGGGAGTCAGGTTGGCACATTAATGACAATAAGTGACGTCAACGATATCTCCCTTATTATTGGTGCAAACTGTAAGACATGTTGGGTAATTTTTGTTGAATTCTCAAAAAATGTTTATGATATAGGCACTTTATTTGTCATGGGTATTTCTCAGAAAATCTACTTCAATAACTGTTTTACAAAACTTGTTGATGCTGATTCATTTAGTTGGATCATTCAGTTTGAACGTAAAAATAAATATGAGGTTATTTCCTTTCCTATTTGCCTGATGTAAAAGATGCATTTAAAAAGTGTCTTCGTAAATTCTTTATTGCATAACAATTGTTTTGTTCTGCTCTGGTAAAAATGTTTTTCCCTAACTAACTTGCCCACTTCTCACCACTATTAGTCATTTTCTGTCAAAAATGTGTTCATGCTAACGGAACAGGACACCAAACGACCGGATGTATGAGAATTTATCAGAATTACTTAAAGTGGTTTCCACAACGCTTTGAAAGATCGTTTAGTGATTTTGTAACTTCCATACAAAATATTTAGCTGATATGATGTTCTAGGACAACTTAGTTCAGGTCTGTAGAAATTTGAATTCTAGGTCGTGACGGGTCTGAAAAAAACCTTTACATTATGAAGTCGCCCTTTTTTCCCCAGAAAATTTTAAAGGACGTTCTCAACAAGAACACGATTGATATAAGATATAAATCTGCAAATTTTGCATCCAACATCACAGTTGACTATTACTCAGCCCGGTAAAATACTTCTTCAATTTGGTTTCGAATTTTCTACGCATTTTTTCAGACTCGACTACTTTTCAGAAATATCTAGGAAATCTGTTCGGAAAAATGTCTAAAATCTTAGGGCGCCTCGAAAGTCTGTGTTCAAATATTCGAACATTCTAGCCCATCTTTCTTCCGAACAGATATTTGCTCCTTGGGTGTCCCTGACGGAAGCCAATGCTTCCGTTACTAACACTAAATGATGTTCGCAACTCAGTCTCTTTAGTTCGTTCAAAACGTTAAAAGCTCCACAGACTGCTGTGTAAGGCATAGTACTGTCTTTTCATATGACCATCAATATATTCTGTGAATGAAATACACCTGCAGGTTGGCAATATGGTTTTAATCTCGTAGCCTTGGTGACTCTTGACCAAAACAAGAGACTGTTGTCAAAGTTACTACTCATATTTGGGCCAAATATGAGTAAATATGGGCCACGCTTCGAAAGCACTGATGAAACGATGATTGAGCAAAAAGTGTGAAAATCTCTGATGACAGGCAAATTTCCTCGCCCACCGTAACTGAACATATCTTAAACCTCAAAATCGGCCCCAATTACAAGTCAAAATATTGCGCCGTGCAGTATTTGAATTTTGCGATAATAGTTGTTGTTCCTAAATGTTCAAAAGAGTACGAGGATAGAATTACGCAAAATTTCATATATAAATTATTTAAACATAGCCTAAATTCTTGTTTTTCACGGTGTCTAAATGGCTGACACTTAGCTATAGAAACTGTCAACAATTTTAAGCTGCAAGCATTTAGTTGGAGATGCTTAAAGAACTAAAGCGACAAATATCTGAAAAAAATGGTAGAGAAAGCCTTTATGGAAAAGAAAGCCTTCCTAGTTCAGAGAAGAAATCAGTGAGAAACAGTAGCGATTTCGATTGGGATGAATGCTCGCTTCTTTAATTTCGCTCATTTTGCTTTCGTATAATCTTCTTTTTCTGCCATGTTTTCTCAAACCTTTCAGCTTAATGGCTCCCCACCGAGTTAAGTTGTTTTTGTCTCTCCGTTTTGAACTTTTCCCCCATGTTAAATGAATGCTGGGTTGGTTTGTCCTGGCTGACATATCATACTACAAACGCTCCTTTAGGCCTGTGAGCTTATGCCAAACCGAAAGATTCATTTTGTTTAAAGTAGAAAAAGCTGTAAGCAGATTTTTCTATAGAAAATCAAGCAAGCAGTAAACGGAACTGCAATGTGAGATCGCACTAAACGGGAAGCCTACCTCACTATCACCCCAAGGAACGGAAAAAAGGGCACACAATACCAGCTTCTGCGAACTTCTACCACATACAAGCAACTCCTCGCCCATCAACTTGACTTCAGGCAATTTTTGATGCGAAGATAAACGATATACTGTTAATTTCGAGTTCACTGCATGCCTGATATAAGCTAATGGCGCATCATCTTTTATTTGATCACCTGCGCTTTTGACAGCTTAATTGAAAGAAACTAACGTGCATTATTGAATAAGCAATAGAAAATTTCTTGTGCCTGAATCAAACGACGGGTAACTCAGTTACGATTAAGTTAGCAATGCTTCCTGTGTAGTCTACTGAAATTCGAAATGAGAGCAAACTTTTAATTAAGGCAAGGTATGATTCTTTCTTCGACAAGAAACGACCTTCGTCGACTTCCGCCCTTCTTAAACAATTCTTTTCGGGGTATCACTGTAATTAATACGTATTAGGAATGGTTATACAGGCACGAAATCTTTTGCAGCGTTAACGTAAGCTTATGAACTATGCAGTTTCAAGTCATCAATTTTGTAGGCCACCCAAAGTTCCCAGTCGTGTTATTTGGAATCATTAATTAAGTAGCTCGCTCATTTCTCAGATTATAGAGCACACTTGTATCTGCAAACATAAGCCCCAGCCTGTACTTCAAAGCTAAGTAAATAAAGATAAGATGGCATGAAAATATAACCCTTGCTTCAAATCCAGTATAATTTTTTCGGACTGTATACCTATCATATAATCAAACCTTGAATAGTTTCTGAGCAAAAAGTGACCTTGGAATTTTGAAACTGACTAACCCTCTCATTTAACGTGTGACCATGTTATATCTGTCCTGCAGCTTATAACGGAACGTTTGCTGATAAGATGATCTGCTTTGCCTTTTTTTTTTTTCAATATGTGATGATTACAAACGGGATTTTTGCATTTAAATTTTAAAAACAACGAAACAACGGCTCAGAAATAAAAATTGCAAATTTTAAGTTTTCCAATAACCGTCCTAGCTACCCATAGGTAAAAATTGATCAAAATATATCTTGCATGACACAAAAGTTATTAGGAAGGATCGCAACTAGAAAAAATATGAGCTTGAAAGCAAGAAACGCAATCTTGTGTGACAAAACGTGCCGCAGTGTTTCATCAGTGTTTACCTGCTTGTAAACAGGGCCTAAAAGCATTGCCACAAAAAGCGTGTCCCTCGTGAGTCCCAACAAAGTTTTAAATGCGATGGGAAGATATTAGCATACAAGAAATACCAGCCCTCATTACTCAGTATTCTTTATACAAGAATTCCAATGAGGAATATTTTAGCTTATGCAGGTGACCAAGTGACGTTTTATCGACGTTTTAATTAACAATTATTCGCCGAAGGCGAAGTGAGGTGAAAATTCACCGATAATCACTGAGCCTGAGGCGAATAATTGTTTTAGTATAAAAAGACAGGTGATTATTTCAACAAAGAGGGAAAAAAAAAACATTTCAACGCGAAATCATCTTCACTTACAGTGGCAAAACGACTACTGGTAGCCATTTTGTCCGTCGAGGTGATCATCGGCTGATAATCCGAGATAGCGAGCCAATGAGAGCGCGCGATTTTGTGTAATCACCTGTGTATTTATGCTAATAGGCTGTTAACGTTAGGGTCATGAATTAATAGTGAGTTTTTGAAAACAACCTGATGTATTTAAGGTGTAAGGAGCCAGTAGGAAGAATGGGAACCTAGTTGTTAGCAACTTGCGACTAGGACGACTTTATAGAGCCCGCAGCCTGTCCACCTGGACACATTGTTCATTCAGGTTCTAGCTAGATAAGCGACATAGCTCTCCAGTGAGTTCTAGTAGCTCAATGGCTAGAGCATACGACAGGTCTTATCGGTCGTCGGTTCGAAATCCTGTCTATAGTGTACCAGGACTCAGATTTTTCAGTTGCCTTTTTCCCCCGTCGCCAAGCAACCCGGCAATACAATCTACTTTGCTGAAGCAATTGCAAGAAAACGAGAGCTTTTGAAGATTATAATTCGAGTAAAGTTCTTAAGCCCTTTTCTGAGAGAAGAAGATTCAGCCCCTTGTAATGTAATGTGGACGACTTTGGTCAGTTCAAGGCGAGGAAACACTCGACTCCTCTATGCACCAATAGGGAGTTAAAGAAACGACGGCGCCTAAGATTACGACAACGCCCCAAAATAATAATTGCATCGGTTAAAGAGGAAAAAGAATCATGCTCGCACGCGCAGCACGCATTCTAACACATATTTTTGCCGTTCTCTGCGTACTGACAACGTTGTCGTATCAACTGGAGGCTTTGACGACAACATGAGAAAACTAATGCGATCCTTTCATTCTCTATTTTTCTATTCCTCTGAAACGTGAACGGCTGATATTTTTTACAGGTCACAGGTCACAGGACACTGTTTTACTATCACAGAAAGTTTCCTTAACATACGTAAGGCTTATCTTAGGCCTAATTAGGACTAAACAAAAGTTTTTGGGCCCAAGGTTAGCTTTTATTAATGTTTAGGATACTTTCTGTTTTGGTAAGACAATGACCTGTGGCTTGTACAAAATACCTGCCGAAACGCGGAGCAACTCAATTCCCTTTGAACCGAAGAGAATTAAAATCAGTCCTTCATGTACAAATGCACGAAACACGATCATTTCGTAACAGCTATGAACTAGTAAACCAACTTTCAAAAAGTCATTAAGCAACGACGAAGGCGACGGCAACGAAAACCTCATCTCAAAATATAAATTCACGTTGTTGTAATCACTTCGTAACTACTTCAGCCTTTTTAATATGACTAGGGTGTGGTAGTTCCTCAAAAATGACACTGGTCGGAACGGCTCATAATACCTCAAATTTGGTTATTTCACGTTGCTGTTTTGCTGACGACGGCAAAGAAAAGGACAAAAGAGAAGAGCGCAAGTGCAAGGCGTGCAAAGCTATTTGTTTTTGCCCACCAAATATGCAAATTTGCGACGTTCTGGTTGCCGTCTTCGTTGCCGTTGCTTAAGCTTCCTATTAAGGTTCTATGACGGCAAGGTTGACGAAAACGTCACCTCAAAATATCACCTTGCACTATTCGTAAGTCTGGTACGATTATTCCATCTCTCTCGCTTGGTACAATGAGGGCGAAGTACCCTAAAAATAAATTGGCACGAGCGGTTGTGTTATGTTGAGACCCGAAACATGGGGTCTTTTTAGTGAGGTTTCCAACCGTGAAATGAGCGGACTGTGCTGAAAATTCTTCACTTAGTAGTTTGATTTTCAGTCGCAGCAGTTATTGAAACGAAGCGAACCCAGAAATACTTGTTAAACAGACCAAACTGTAACAAGAGATTTAAATCAGCGACCACTCCTCCACCGACTCAAATTTACAGTTTTCCTTCGAATTTTCCCGTACCAGCTGCTTTGGTTTGTCGAGGTGATACCACAAGCAACATGGGAGTTTTTTAAGCAACAGTGGAAAGATTACCAAGTAGCAACTGCCGTAAATGCTAAGAATCAAGCACTTTGACTCCCCACGCTCAATCTATATTTACTGAATTTTGGCAGCGAAGACGTTACGATTGATTCAGCATTGCAATCGCTAGAGAAGTTATTTCATTCCTAAGAGGAACGTGGTTTGTGAGAGGTACGTGTTTAATTCTTGTTTTCAAACGCCTGGAGAAACAGTTGACAGCTATGTCATGATCAATAGACTGAGAAAGCTTGCGTTGTCATGTGCATATGCATTTGGAACATTGACTGAAGAAATTATCCGTACGGACTAGTCATGGGAATTCAAGATAAAGGCACAAAAGCTAGATTGCTGAGAAAAAAAAATTGCTAGCTTCTAGATAAAGCTTTTGATTTGTGAAAATCAAGTGAGATAACTAACAAACAGCTGAAGCCGTTACAGCCTTCTGAGAAAGTTTAACAGTGAAATGCTGCACTTGGTGAATGTGAAACCAAAACCAAAATCTAGCAAGAAACCAAGTAAACCTCAAAATCAGAAGACATCACCAAATCCTCCGGCTAGAAATTGGAAATGTAGGTCAGTAGAGTATGATTCTGAAGAATAGAAGAGATCACTACAGTCAAAGGGTGTGGCAAACAGTTGCTGTTCAGTATTTCATTCGTAGTAGAAGGAAAGTACACAGAGCAGCTCACATGTCAATTAGACACAGGTACTACTTGCAGTGGGATTAGCTTCAGAGATTTTAGAAACTTGTTACAGGATGGGAATCAACCCCAACCCCCAGTTAAAGTTGTTTGATGGCACCTTAATGCAGCATGTTGGCGAGACCACTCTCACAGTTGATGGAAGTGGCAAGCTTCACGGACTCAGTTTTCAAGTGGTAAAGAGCTTTTGAGCAGTTAGGACTTCTCAAATTAGAGCTAGCTCCTGTAGAGTCCATTCATGTCCTACAGAGCGGTAACCTGACCAAGCAGTATATTCTGTCACACTATACAAAAGATGTCCTTGAAGGTCTAGGCCATCTTGGGAATACACCCATTATCACTGATCCTAGAGTCAAGCCATTACACTGACATATCTAATGTCCAGTACCGGTTGCCCTGAGAGACAAAGTTAAGGCCAAGCTTGATGATCGAGAGAGAAAAGGAAGTGGAGAAAGTCCTGGAACCAAACGAATGAATAAGCAGCGTGGTAGTGGTAACAGCCCCTGACAAGGTCACAATATCTTTCTTGATCCTAAATTTCTTAACAAGGCAGTTATCCGCTCAATGGATCATTAAAAAATGCCCACTCTAGAGGATCTTCTGCCTAAACTTGGTAAGGCCAAAGTTTTTAGTACTGTACATACCAAAGATGGATTTTAACAAGCTGAATAAGACGAAGGCAGTCTTAAAACGACCTTTTGGACTTCGTTTGGTCACTGCATGTACCCAAGTTTGCCCGGGTTGCAGTCGTTAGAGATTGCACACTAGTGATAGGATATGGAGAGAATGATATTCAAGCAAACAAAAATCATGATGCGAATCTTGGCTCCTAGAGCAAGCGCGCAGGCAGGTAAGGTCAATGTCCACAGAAGCAAGTAAACAGAAGCAAAATGAATCTCAGAAAGTCGCAAATCAAGTTTATGGGACAGTTGATCACCAAGGTTGGGTTAAAGCCTGATCGCGGCAAGGTAAAAGCCATTCAGGAGATGCCGAAGCAGGAATCAAAGAAATTATTTATCGAAGTTTCCACCAAGATTATCTGAAGTTGCTCAGCCACTGAGAGACATAACCAAGAAAGAGGCAAAGTTTCTTTGGTCCAAGCAGCATGAGTCAACCTTCCAGGAAGTGAGGGAGTTAGTAGTCCAGCATCCCGTGCTCAAGTATTATGACCTGCACAAGCATGTAATGGTCGAATGTGATGCGAGTGACTATGGATTAGGCACAGCGTTCTTCAAAATGGCCAGCCAGTCGAAAAGTGCCACATTTGTGCCGAGTTTCATACCAGGAATTCTCGTTAGCCGATGCAATTAATGCTAGGATCGCAGAGCCAAGACCAGAGTAGCCACCGAATTCAGGGTTCACTGTAGATAGAAAGGATTATCATCACACAGTCGTCGATTACAACTCGGATTTTGTTGAAGTGACTGAGCTTGAGGACACCACAGCACGAATCATTTAAGTACGGAAAGAACATTTCAGCAGACAAAATGTTCCAGACACGGTTGTTTCATATAATGGTCCTCAATTCATCAATCAAGAATTTCACGAGATTTAAGTCATCTGGAATTAAACCATGTTACTTCGGCTAAAACTAATGGAAAAGTGAAATCCTTAGTCAAGGTTGTGAAACAGTTGTTCAAGAACACCGCCCGCGACGGTAAAGACCCTCAGTTAGCCCTGTTAAATTACAGAAACACACCGTCAAAAGGGGTAGATGCAACACCAGCTCAGAGACTCATGTCCCGCAGGACCTTGAACCCGCACTGTCAATTCTACTCCTTCCTGAAGTCGTTCAAAATTCTGTAGAGAAGCTGAAGTAGAAAAGAAAGTAGACGCTCCAGGAGCGTACACTGGGTTGCCTGTGGTATGTATTCCACAAAAACAGAAGGCACTGAGTTGGGTGGTATTGTACTGCAGCGTTCCAGTTGTAGCTGTTGTTGTTGTTGTTGTTGTTTTTTTTTTTCAAGTGGAGGGTCATGAAGACCATTTGAGGGGTCACCCAGACGTCGTGCCAGCAGAGGACCTTTGGCTCAGACGTTTAATTATTTTGTAATGCCCCGTCCCATTTTGAGGTCTTTCATTTTTCTTTAAGCTTTGGTAATAAATTCAGTTTAATGATAAAAAAACAAGTAATTGAGTAATACTAACACGTTTCTTCTTAAATAGTCTGCAAAAAAACTAACTGCAATTTATTCTGACGGACGTTTTCCTGCGCATGAAATGCGTTTATTGCACACTCTTGGGAAGTACTGAAGATCTTGTTTCCGCTTCATAATTCCTCTTCTTTTAATCTAATGCTGGGTCAAAAATATTTTGGCTTTATGTTTGCACCAAAAAGTACTGTAAAAGCTGGGAATCGAATTTTCATTGAAAGATTAATGACAATCGATCTTAAAAACACTAAAATTTCGGCAGTCTCTGACTTCTATGAATCAAGGTGACGATCATGATGTTCTTCCAAAGGGAATAAATTGATGACGTGTAAGCAAACATAAAGGTGCTCGTGATCACCTTGTGTCAACTGAAGGAACCACGGGAAAGAATGTTAATCGTTCGCCGTTTTCACAGTAAAATAACGTACTCTTTAGCCAAGAAAGTTCAGTCTTTTGGTTTTTAATTTTGTTGTAAGATTTAACTGAATATTTACATTTCATCTGTCGGTTCAGGAAGCCTTCTTTGTCGGGTTCCTGGGAAACGTATCTATTCGGACTTTAGGGTGAGCTGTTTACACAATCATGAGATCGTGTTTTGTGTATTTGTACATGAAGTACTGATTAAATGAGTTGAGTTGCTTCACGTTGTTTTAAGGACGTACCACCTATTGTTATTGCGCATTTGTTCTGCGCATCACTCAATCATTTTGTCACGCGCTAATTTTATAGTTTTCAACTTTAATTTTTTTCATCGAAATGCCACGAGGAATTTATTTGGTTGCAGTGTGAAACACATGTCCCTTGCAGCAAAAGAACAACGGAACGAAATCGTAATGGAACAATTTTCACAACGACATATTGGAAAAGCTAGAAACAATGATCGATCGGATCAAGAAATTAAAGTGGACTGTGCAGAAGAATTAATAATTTCAATAGAGCCATCTTTGAGTCCACCACAATGAAACAGGGCTATAAAGTGGTAAAGTGTTGATATCACAAAATCTAAAGTTACGAAATTACGGGATTTACCGAGATATTCTGAAAGTGCATGATGAAGAATGGCCACTTGCCAAAAATAAGCATCTTATTGCAATTTGGGGGTGTGATATTGGCCCTTTCATGCTTCAGTTACTCCATACAGATCCATGTTTGTCTTTGTTCTAAATTCTTAACCGTTCTTCATCGTGTACTTTCTGAAGATCTTATCAATAATTATTATTTTAAGCAAAGCTATGATCCTCGCAGTTATGAACGCAATCTTAGCAATTGCGTAGAGAAGCCTGAAAAATCAGGACATCAACGGGATTTCAATCCGTGACCTCGCGATACCGATGCGACGCTCTAAGCAACTGAGCTATGAAGCCAATGACGTTGGGAGCTGGTCATTTGTGGGTTCTAATTTTCCCATGAGGAAACACTTTAACAATCGTCCCGAGATTTCACTTTCCTCTTGGACTGTCTGTAGACATGAAGATAAAAATATCTCCGACCTTCAGGTTAACTTCGTTCTTGCGCCACTTCTTCCTAGGACTCAGATTCGGAATCCTCTCCAGCAACCACCTGTGCCAAAAATGACGGACGAGTTATTGGACACGACGCCATCTCTTTCTTGGATTGAACGTTCCAGTGTCAACACTATGGTCAGGTGCAAATCTACCTCCCATTTGACCACGTAAGAAATGATTCGGTGTGAGACGGATCAGATTAGTAGGGTCGCTACACTGTTAGGTTAATGGTCTGGAGTTGATTAAACCTTCTGCTCCCATTATTGCGCTCAGACGTTACTCTGGTTGCTAAGCAAGTGAATAGGCAGAGATATCTCTTTAGACGGGTCTTTCTTCGTCCTTGCTTAGTAATGAAAGAGCCACCAAAATCAACCGACACTTGGCTAAAGGCTCATAGCGACATCTGAGTCCTCAGTAATAGTAAAGGAGCCATAACCTGCTAGGCGGGGGCAGCTTTCTTTCTCCTACACTGGATAAATTCTCCTTCTCATTCTTTAATCGCCTCCCTCGCTGAAGTTATCCAGTAGAAGGCTGAAAGTTTTACTAAGACCTGATTTGTTCCCCCATGATGATTCTGCTCATGCGCATGCTTGATTAACAATTTCGTAACCCAGTGGGTACGTGGAAGTATGACTGGCTAGCGTGTCTCCCATGTCAAGACCTCTGCATAGCGCAGTCTTTCGTCGCATCGAAGAACTCCATCTTCATCTAAAACAGGTTTCAGTGGCTGCAGTTTGCTTCCACTTTGAAGTGCTCCTCCAGCACACACACTGCTCGGATTTCTTCACTGAATACGTCTTGCTGAGCTTGCCTGATAAACTGTGTCCCTGCAGAAGTGACTTCACCAGGCTGGAGCGTGTCTTGCCTTCGGATGGCAATTGGTAGAAAGCAGTTCTAAATGAAGAGATTAACCCAAGCAGCAGTTCTTCTCAGTTTCACCCAATTTGAGAATCTCTGAGGCTCTAGCCGGTCTATGGTGATCGATGCAACGAATGTCTGCTTCACTCTTTGCTCTTTTTTCCTGGCATAATTTTCGGACTTCAATGTTTGCTTCTGTCTTGACCATTCTAGTCTGAGGCCACTCAGAAGGGTCTTGTTTAAGGAATGACGCTCCAATCCACCATCTTCCCTCTAAACCCAGAACTGAGACACCACGACCTCTTGTCAGGATGTCGGCTGGGTTCTGTTTTGTCGGAACATATCTCTACTGTTCTGGATCGGTCAAGGCTTGAATCTCACTCACACGATTTCTCACAAATGGCTTAGACCTCCAGCTCTGTCCACGGATCCAGTACAATACGTCGAATCTATCAGACCAAAAGCTCCATTTTTCTTTCTTTATGCCAAGCTTTTGGCCAACGGTTTGACTCAGCTTAAGTCCCACAATGGCAGCTATTAACTCTAATAGAGGTATACTGACGGTCTGCAGGGGTGCAACGCGTGATCTTGACACATCAAGACGACAGCTTATGGTTTCATCCTCATAAAGGTGTCTGAGGTACGAAACCGCTTCATATGCGTCTTGAAGTGAGTCAACAAAGGTGTGCAAGATCACTTCCTTTACTGCAGTTAGAGTTTTCATACATCGGGGAATCCGAATTTTTACTAGGGCACGGATTTCTTCAAACCACATCGATGCTTTAAGTGATAGGTCCACGCTGACTGGCTCGTCCCAGACTACACCGCTTGCCCACATCTCTTGAAGTACAACCTTAGCACGCACTGTATATGGAGACAGGAAACCCAAAGGGTTAAACAAGGCTGCTACTTTCTTTAGAAAACTGCGTTTGGAATAGACATGCTTTTCAGGGGATGGATTAATTTGAAACTTGTATACAACATTCATAGGGCACCACAGGACTCCCAGGGTTTTGGTGGGCGGTAGTTCACCCCGGTCCAGATCAACTTCTGTAGCACATTCCGATGATGGAATAAACTGTAACACCTCTGGCTCGTTTGACAACCACTTTCTAGGGTACATTCCCGCAGAGATCCACAGCCGTGACAGCTGGTTGTACAATTCTACTGCTGTCTTCACATCTCTTTGATATAGCACATTAAGGCTACAGGGTCATGGCGAAATCTGAGTAGCACCTCAAACAAGTCATTCTGTAGTTTAGGTTATTGAAGCACAACGTCATTTATGGACATATCGTTAAATTTTGCAGAGGCATCAAAGACTATATGGGTCTTGGTTGTTGCTTTGTCTGGCCTCAATATTAGGAAGTGGGGTAATTACCAGACTTGATCTGGCTTGACTTCTTCAGGTGGCACTTTATGGAGGTCTCTTTTGTCTTGATAGGATTGGATCTATTCGCTTCTTTTTAGGCTTCACCAAACTCTGGGGACCGCTTTAGGTCTTTCACAGTGCTCTGCAGATGGGGGAAAGGCCATGCTGTAGTTATCACGTAACAAGGCATTGTCCCATTACCAAGGCATTCCAATAGAGTAGTGGCCGTCAGCAAATGTCACGGACTTAGAAACTGTATCTATTGCAAACTTCTCATAGGGATTGACAATCAGAGTTTCTTTAGGTTCCTCTATGTCCCAGTAGCGGCGAACAAGACAACTTAAGGCTTGTGCATCATTCAGAAAGAACGTGAAGGTTGTCCGAGTTCTCCCGGCCGGTACGTCTGGGTTGACAATGCAAGTCCACTCCAACGCAGTTAATCTAGCTATAGGCTCTCCTGGCTTTTCCTGCACATCTTCTAATGAGTACAGTAAATCAGCGTGATCCACACCAATCAGCAAGTCTACAGTGGGTCTGGGTCCTACTGCCGGAAACGTGATGCTCTTAAGATGCTCCCATTCGTGCTTGTGCTTACTCCAATCCACAACTCTCATATCTTCGGTGACCTTTTCAGTTGTGTAAGCAGAAGTTAGTTTAGATACTTTTACATCAGAACTGCTGATCGCTTTTCTCTGACGTTCTGCATGTGTTTCCTCTCAACTCGTGTAATACTTTCGTGAACTCCCGTTCTCGCGTAATAATTTCTTGTTCATGGCGCTTCGATCACTCTTTGATTGTAGATTGTCCGTTCGGTGCTGCCCTGGAAGCGCTTAGAATATCACCCTGAGTGGAACCGCCGTTTAGAGATCCTGTTACAAGCCTTTCAATGTGGCTGAAATCTTCCTCCATCTTTTCCAGTTCGAGTGCTACGGCGGTAAGTCTCGATAAGTGTCCAACAGTCTCATAATGTGTTTCTAAACTCTCGACTGCACTAATTCTTTAAAAGTCGCTGAAAAAAGACTCAAAAGCTCCATCAACTGCATTTTCAAAGCCATTCCTCCTTCCAAAGTCATCATTTATTTTGTTTTGGTTCTTGTTTAAACGGTTTTTGTACTGCACTTTGTCCTTTTTAAGTCGTTCGGCCGTCTCGTGTTCGGTTACAAACACATACGAATCCCATTATAATTAAGTCCAATCAACTTAGAAACCTCGCTCTGCTACCAGTTGTTCTCCAGGATTATTGGTTCAGAACAACGAGTCCACAATTAAGGACGGTGCCTATTATTGTTATTGCGCATACGTTCTGCGCATCTCGAGATACTCGGATTTCCTATTGGGGATGCTTATTAATACAGGGATATTTTTGCACGGTTTAAAACTATTCGGAAAGAAGTAGATCTTAGTAAGTGTCCTTGGTACCCAAAAAGAAAATTAGGGGTAACCATGAATTTTTGAGAGACAATTAAGCTTCAATTTGAGAAAGAACGCATAACATTGTTTTGTAATTTAAAGCTTTTTATAAATATTGCTCTTGAATTATCTTTGAAAAATGCGTGGTTACCCCCAATTTTCTTTTTGGATTTCAATAACACTTGTTAAGATCTACATTTCCTGCATAATCACACACCGGAGAAAAAATATGTTTAATTAGTAGGCACCGTCCTTAAGTCGATGAAACTGGAACGATTTAATTTTATCACATTCGAAAACAAAGTACAAACTTCAAAACCTCCTGCTCTAGATTTAAAAAAAGTGACTGCGTTTGTGCGCGTGAACAGGCTAACCAACAAATTTCCTTTATAACAAATGACGTTGGGGGGGTCATTTTAAATGACCACTGAGGTTGGGAGCTAGTAATTTCAAATGACCAGCTCCCAATGTCAGTGGCTTCCTAGCTCAGTTGGTTAGAGCGTCGCACCGGTATCACGAGGTCACGGTTCATGATCATACCCCGCTGAAGACTTGCATTTTTCAGGCTTCCCTAAGCAGTTGCTATGATTGCGTCCATAACTACGATGATCATAGCTTGACTTGACTTAATATCCGAAGTTTAGTATATTATTCATTTCATATATCATTTCGTTCAATGATAATTATTAGTATAAATACACAGTAGTCGTTTTTGCCACTGTAAGTGAAGATGATTTTCGCTTTGAAATGTTTTTTTTTTTGTCTCTGTTTTGAAATAATCACCTGTGTATTTATACTAAAAAAATTATTCGCCTCAGGCGAAGTGATTATCGGTGAATAATCACCTCGACTTCGTCTCGGTGAATATTCACCGATAATCACTTCGCCTGAGGCGAATAATTGTTAATTGTTCAAAAAATTACCACGAAACATGATCTGTGGAAACCATTTTTTTTTGTTTTGTAAAATTGGCTGCCACCAAGACCGACAAAAATTAGAAAAAGATCGAGGGAAGTCCGAAAACAGACGTAAGTACTGAACAAGAATTAGTCAACGAATCTTAATAAACTTCAAAAGGCCTACAAAGGCAAGTAAGCTCACCACAAGAAAGATTAACTGTCACAATGCAAGTACATTTAGCTTATTGATTACTTCAGCGCTTACGGACAAGAATCACATCATGATT
>NC_090894.1:27186422-27188922 GCF_036669925.1 Montipora capricornis
ATTTTCCAAACTGAGAACGCTTAAAGAATATGAAGTTTGCTTTCTACGTCGCCTTTTAAACTCGGAAAATGGCAAATTCATTTCCGAGTTATTGGAGGGGAGCTGGCTGTTGCTCCATCCGTCAATCTCGTACCCAGAGTCCTCGGGCTTTTTGGTCAGCTGGTGAACGCCCGGAAAGACTCTAGGATAATGGGCTCCATTTTCCCAGAAAACGTGGGTCCCAGTCTTATTGCGCTTGCTTAAGAAACAGCAAAACAGAAAAGCAGAAAAGAGAAAACAGTAAACAGTAGAATGGCGGGTTGAAAGTGTTCGAGAAACAAAAAAAAAATAGCCTTACACACCATATAAGAAACTGGAGAAATGATCATTGGCTTGCTGTAAGAGCGCGTAAAGATGAAACTTCTGACGCTTTCGGTAAGTGTATTTTTAGTGTTTCAGCGTGCATTCCGTCGTGCAGCATACCATCGTGCAAGCAACACGATCGACAAACTTTTGTGGAAATATTTTATGTGTATCCGCTGACTACTGCATAGCGCTTGCGCATTTATTGTCTTTGTGAGGCAACTATGAAGGGCAGTATGGAGGGCGAGAAACTTACACAATTTAAATACTTTTTGCTCGTTTGATAACATGCACCTTTATTGAGTGCCAAATTACCAGACCGTATTTAATAACTAGGCCGCCACAAATTTACAAAATTGATGATTCAGAACTGTACGAATATCATCTTATTTAACTGCCTTTCAAAATACGCCATAATCTGTAGGAGACTAGAATCAAACAATTCAAAGTATGCCTCTTTGGAGTTGGAATATGGACAACTAATAGTTTATTAAAGGAGATGGCGTGCAAAAACTGTACGTAAATTCTCAAAAGCGACGAAATTTTATCGTAGTGACGATAAAAATATCGCCGAACATCAAAATCGCCTTACTTCATAATTCTTGCAACCGGGAGAAAAAAATGTAACAGGGAATGGATGCTGTATCGTGAGTACTAAAGAATTATGTCTTCTAAAGTGAGAAATGGTACGGATCCTGTTAAATATGAGTTTCTGATTGAAAAAGGTCATACGATGCATATGAACACTGAACACTGAGTATAAGTAATACTCGATTTTCGCTTGCTGTGAAAGAGAAGTTGAAGTGAACTGGGAAATGATCAACGCGTCATGCCTCGGGAAGGGGAAAAGGAAAGAAAGAAGGGAAAGGGAAGGGAAAAAGAGAGGAAGAGCAAATGCATTGATAGCCTGCGCGAAAAACAAACCGATAATTCAAACCGCTCTCGTTCCCAGAGTCTTTGCGGCGGAGCAATTCACAATGGCGGACAAAGTTGTTGCATCATGTAATTAGTGTGAAATGTCCACAATCCTTCTCTTTGTGCCAACATCCAATCACAACGCAGTGCGATTCCTGGGGTGCTTTCATTTTGGGTGGAAAAACCGGGGAGAATTTTCTCCTTTAAAGGTGCAGAGCAAATTTCCTCAATCAAAATATGAAACGGGGGCAAGTGTGTTCCTTTTGAGATTTCCTTTTCTGTTTTTCTTAAGAGACTGGATACTAATCATTTAGAATGACAAATATGGCTGCCGGATTTTCGATCATTACTTTATAAGAAGTAATTCTCACCTGCAGCTACGGGCTATGAAAGCATCCACGTTAATTGACTGAAACCCGCACGATTCATTTGGGCAGCTAAACACCAATGCTTTTTTTTTTCTTTTTTCAAGAGCATGGTAAAGGTAAAGTCTGCTTACTAGCCTACATTACTTTCTCAATCTCCTTCTGTGCTGGGACTCCTATATCACAAAGGCCTTGATTTACATGTTATTTGCATGATTCATCCCAGCAATTTACATGAAATTTACACACAAAAACTATTTTATGGCCGGGTTGTGTCAATTTACATAGATTTTATGGCCTTTGCAATTGTTCTAAACAATTGAAACGGTCTAATCTTGTGAGGCCCTAAGGACCCATTTATATGGAGAAAAATTGTCCCGGGTAGAAGGCTCACTCGCTTACTGGAGTTACCCTGGACCAGCCAACTTTTCCTACATTTCCCTATAAAATGCGGTTTAAGTAAACTGTTTACATGAGGAAAAAATGGCTCGGCTAGAAGGGAAAACCACCTAACCGGGTCACCCTTTGTCAACGGTAGGGTCGCCCTCCTGGCCAGGCCAACTTTATTCCATGTAAACACTTTGGCTCGCTCAGTGGAGTCAACTTGGTCGAGGCAAGATGATGAGAGAATGCACGAGTGCAATCTTCCCAGTCTCCTGATGATCGAAACTGAGCCGGGCAGCTCTTGACTCAGGGAAAAAGGTTAGTTCTTTTCTTACATAAACGCTAGCTAAAGACCCGGCTGGGAGGGTGACCATCTTCCGAGGACAACTTTTCTCCATATCAACAGGGCCTAAGACTTGATCCAAGTCGAACTATTAAAACACATACCGATAGGTATTTTATAGGTTGCAACCGGCGAACTTTTGATAAACCGA
>NC_090894.1:27198922-27213922 GCF_036669925.1 Montipora capricornis
TTGAAGGGTGAATGATCGGGAAATTAATACATCCAGAAGATTGACATTACAGACTTTTCCTCGTGATTTTGAGTCTCTATAGCAAACGTTAATTGCATCAACTGGCTGGTTCCGTCTTCTTGGAAAAAAAACTTAGTGCTAGGACTTTGTATCAGAAGTGTGCAGGGCAGCTGGAACCTGCTCATTCTCCGAGAAATTGCATTGCTGGTACCAAGTGATGCCATAGGGTAGCTTTCAAACGATAGTGGTAGAGATCATAGCTGTAAGTAAAGAGTTAGGCTTCAAATGAGAAAGAATGAAGCATTTCCGAGGACTCTGTCATATATTTCAGTATCTCCTTTTTTTTACAAGACTCTGTGGATGTTTCAATCAGTCGTTACAGATGAAGTGTTTTTCTTGACAGCATATACAATTACAATGATACCAAGAATAAGTAAAATACCGCCAATCAATGGCAAGGCAACCACCAAACCACAGGACAATCGCAGGCTTCCAAACAGCTGCAAAGAGAAAAGAATAACAAAGAGAGAATTTTGTTTAAATTAAATCACAGGCTTTGTAATCCCCGCCAGTTAAAACCTAACGTTTGGTATCACTGCTTTATGTGTTATTGCATACTTTCTTACCCGGCCCTCGCCTGAAGCTTATCAAGCCTCACATGAGTGCTGCAATATTTTTTGAGATTAAAGGTCACAGACAAAAACCGTTGAGTTGGTGGGTTTCTTCGACTTAGGTCAAATCCCTGGATACAATTCGCTGAAGACTTTGTAGTTCAAACTGAAGAATACGAAATTTCTTAAAAGCTTAACCACAGGGGTCATCAGAATTGCATTATGCTTTGACTTCCACCATCATCACTCTTTATCCCACATCATCATCATCATCATCATCATTGCCTTCTTTGTCGTCAACATCATCGTCTTTGACGTCATCGCTGTCGTCATTGTCGTCGTTATCATCGTCATCATCATCATCATCATCATCAACATCATCATCATAACCATGATTTTGTACCTATACAAACGCGACAGCAGTTTTTTATTTGGCTTGGTTATCCTAAAAATCCTTAGTTTTTTGAAAGTTCAGTTACAGCTAATCCGTATTTCTGGTCGTGTTTTTTGCAGTGCTAGTTTCGTAATCAGGGGGTCTTGTTCTAGTTTGAGCTTCATAAATTTTAATCTCACGTGCTTTTAGTCAGTTTTTAGAATAATCGTTCTTGACTTGTATATGAAAATTCTGACCATAGGAAAAAACTCTCTTTACTTCCCAATCTCCCCCCACCCCCTTCCCCCCCCCCCCCTACCCCCCACCAGTTCATGGCATGGCATGGTCCAGGACTGAGTTCTTAATTATTATTCATGGCATGGCATGGTCCAGGATTGAGTTCTTAATTTTGTATTAGAATGTGAGAATTTTAGAAGAATTTGTCTTCCGCCGAAGACTGTGAATTTGCTACGACGAAATCGGCGGAATAATATCTCCATGCCCAGAATTAATTTTACGCCGTCTACCTGAGAGTTGTATTCTTCGGCTGTTTCTTCATCAATGCTTGCAGAGGTTTCTGACCACCAGATGGGAATAAATTTGTTCACAAAGCTCACATTGGAATGGCCATGGTATTCTTTAAATAAAGATTTGGAGGTAATTACTCCATTCAGCTGAATGCGAAGTTTGAGTTGCATGGCTGTTCCCGATACTGGCTCAATATTCAACTGCAAAAGATAAAAACAAACGCACTATATTTAAATGGCCTTTCGCACAAAAATCAGATGGCTCTTCTAAGTGATAGGCTCCGTTTCCCCTACCGATAAACAACAGAAACAGATGAATGGGTTAGAGCTAAACTGAAAAAGATGAGTCACCGGGCATAATGGGAACAAACAAGTTACGTGACAAGCACAGTTTACCCAACACAAAATAGGGAATCCATGTATGCCATGAAGGCGTTCACATGTTTTTCCATGAAATCTTGGTTTTTGTTTCTACGTTATTTACTTGAGTCCCATAGCATTTTTAAAACTTAAATTATTCTACTATATCGGAAAGGCTATGCACTTTTCATTTGTAAAATTTCAGACTTAAACTAATTTCAGTTTCTTCTTCCTAAAAATGTACGTGAAGGGCCTAAGTCTTAATTTTACATTTCTCAGCTGTGATCTAGTGGATAGACGCCGTCCTTACAAGAAGAATAACCAAGTTTCATACCAGTCCCAAGGTTGTTTTATCTTAATTTCTCTTTCTAGCAACACGTCTTGGGACTTGAGCAAACGTATATGTCATGTTTATTCTCAATATGATATGGTCAAAACCAAAGGATGTTGTATTATTATTGTGATTCCAGTCTCGAAAAGATTTTGGAGGACGAGGAGTCCGGGAATTGAACCCACGGGACTCGAAGGTGAAAGGCGACGGCTCCCCACCAATACGTTAGCACTGTTCAATAAAGATTAAGACTGTTGGTTCTTTGCACCTGGAGTTAGTCTTCCACGCCGTCGTTTGTAGGGTAATTGCATATCAGCCCATCCCTGTTTACGCCCGCTTACTCTAAGGCAACATTCCCTTCCCACAGTGTGACCTGCGAGACGACCTTACCATTCACGCTCCAGTCATTATCTAGCTAATGATGGCCAATGCCATCTAGCTAATGTTGTTCTGCCTGTGACGTCAACTTTTTGCCTCCGCAGAGGCCAAAGAGGCCCAGAGGCCAAAACCCGAGGAAGCAACCTAAAAGCCCCGGTGTAAAAAGGGAATTTGTAATTTAATCCGTAAATTAGTAGATATTGTATAGAGGAATTGAAAGCAATCTCGATTTTCTCAACGGGGCACGCAAGGTGGTATCGGTAGCGTTCATTGATTTCGCGGGGTCTTCTGGGTAACTTGAGTCACGAGGCAGAAAGTCACAAGGAGCATGGATAACGAAGATTCAGCATAGCGATTGAAGGTGAGTAATTTTCGAATATTTGCAGCGATTTCTTTTACTTTGAAAATCAAAGATTACAGTATCTGATAGAATATCATAATGCCTCAGAAATCAGAAATCGATTTTTCAGGCACAACTCATAAACAGGGGCGACGATTTGTCAGACACAAATGAAAGCAGAAACATGTACCACAGACTCGGCCACAAACTGCTAGACACAATATCAGAGAGTAAAATCGTAGACTCAGTATCAACATTTTCAAACCGGCAATCCTCGATCATTTTTAAAACAGTTTATTCACAGATAATATTAGTCAGCTATCCTAATATAATAAGCAAGTTTTGATCCTATTTTATGTTATTTCAAGGTAGTGTGGAAAGAACCACAAAAAATGACGACAAATTCAGTGACAACGAAGGATGACGACAAAATGTTGCATTCTAGTCATTGAATGCTCATGTTCCTGTTTTACTATTATATTTGAAGGCACTTTCCAAAATTATGTTAATTGCTTTTCAATAGATAGCGTATCAAATAAACGTTGATTGAAATTAAAAATAAATGCTGTTTGTTGTTGTCCATCCTTTCCTTGCATCCTTCACTTTCACTGATTTACCTACCTACTAATTACGTGTAGAATAACATGAAAACATCGCAATGTGCAGCACATACCGGTATTAATTGGAAAACACCTCAACTGCCATCTGTATTATCTTAGGCGGGGGCAGCCGAATGTAGTGAAAACTATTACTAGTTTAATTTAGTAGGTAAAACTTGATCGCCTAAACTTCGGGAAAGGAATTTTGCTGTGAGGTAAGCAGGCGTTTATGGCTATTATGGTTAGGTGGTCAAATACGACGCCCCTTCAAATGAAAAACTGAACAGATTTAAACCTTGACAACGCCTGTCTCAACGATTTCTTTGATTTAAAGCTTTGAGAGACGCTAAAAATTCCCAAAACAGTTTATAAAGAGTAAAAATGTGTTTCCCGGAGTCTGTCTCTTTTGCAGCATTTTCAGTGAAGCGGGTACACCTACTCGTGCTGAACAGTAGAACAAAATATTGAAATCTAGATTGAGGACTGAGACAACGTTAACATGGGGACTACCACAAGGTCGACGGGACAAATACATCATATGGTTTAAGGGCACGCAACACGCGCAAAACAAAACTGTCAATATTAATCGGGATAATGTGGATTGATTGCGTCGGTTCTCTACGGTTTTCCCTCTTATCTAGGAAACACTATTCATTCTATACGAAGACACTAATAAATATGTAACAAAATACTTACATAGGATCCATACTTTCTTGGACGAGGTTTTTGCAGTTTCAATTCGTTGTACAAACTCGGGTCGCCATGAAGGAACCCAGGAAGACTTATGTACAAAGGACCTCCTAACAATCGTGTGACGTCGAATATCCCTCGTTTGAATACTGTGACATTATTAACATTAACAGCATCGGGTCGTAACACGTATCTGTGCATGGGAATGCTGTGCACTTCAACAACTCTTTTGTAAGTTACTGGAACAGCAAAACGAAACTGAGGCAAAAAGATCGGATAGCTTTCAGCCAGTCCACGGTAGTCAGTAGTGCATGGCTTTAAACCTTTTTGTCCAGGGAACTGACTGTAGTATCCATGAACTTTCAGTTGCTCTTCGGTTGCGTTAGGATAGAGAGATTGATTAACCTTGTTTTCACCACCTATGGCTAAGGGAAGAAAGCTGCAGTGAAAGACTATTTTAGTAACCTCTTATTGACCGAACAGGGTGGCTGTACTGGCCGTACTGGCCGCTGTCGTCAACGACAACGCCACAAAACAAGAATATCATTGGTTAAAAGAGAACAAATAAAGGTGCTGCACGTGCGGCACGCATTTTTTGTGGTACTCCGCACAACGACGACGTGAAATCACAAAATGTGAGGTTTTCGCGACAACGTGAGCGTAGAAGTGCAAATCTTTCATTCTATATTTTTACTCTGAAACCGCTCATACCAATTTATTTTCGTGATACTTCACCCACATTGACCCAGCACAGTCACCATCCAGTCTATTTTTAGAATAGCCATTCCGTGATAGTCAGTTGTTACGTCCCGAAAAAAAAAACATGGGAGAAGAAGTCACGCGTGACATGGCTTCTTCTGATTGGTTAAAATTGCATGGCAGCCTTTTGTTTGTTTGGCGCGCAAAGTGTATCTAAAAATAAAGCCATTTGTGATCGTGCTGGGGCAAGAATGTTGAAATACGTGGAAGACGGCTTTAACTTCATTCTACATTCTCGATGGCTGAGGAAATGTTAAATGGATGTTCAACAAAGCATAAACGTTTTGATGGCCCGGGCAAAGGCTTAAACTGATTCGTTTCTCAACTCTTTTCAACCGTATCGAAATATGTTCAATGAAGGTTGGATCGATGTTAATAATAATGATTTTAGTAGCGTTAAACGAGCTTTGATTAATCCGTTGGACATTTCTCTCGCAATCAAGAATGTTGAATGATCAGAAGTTAAAGCTGTTTCCCACCCCGTTTCAACATCCGGGAACTCGCGTCCCCACTAATCGGTCTTTCAAAGAAGTATCCATAGTAACAACCATCGCCCTTAAAGTACAAATGTAGCAGATCTGACAAATCTATCAATCAGTGGACGTGTTTGATGAAACGCCAGATGATTTTCTAGAAGAATGGGAAGCGGTAATCGGGGTCACCTCGCAGCTCTTACAAGGTCTCACCTAATTGGAGACCACCCTTGAGGCTTAACAAAAGAACAAATAACAGAAACAATGGACCCTAGGCCTAAAACAAACGGGCTGCAACTCTATCCTCTAGGGTCCATTGTTTCTGTTATTTGTTCTTTTGTTAAACCTCAAGGGTGGTCTCCAATCAGGTGAGACCTTGTAGGAGCTGCGAGGCTACCGGGTAATCGAGGATACATCACCTAAGAAGAAAGCAATGGATTCAGGAAAGAAGAGAAAATCAAACTTAAATACAAAGCTGCCGAAAGTAAAAGGCTCATCGATGATTTTGGAAAGCAAATCCTTTTGTGACATGTTTTTGACAAGGGCTATAACAATCGTAAAGAAGGCAAATCGCCTTTCAGAAGTTGTAGATTTGCTCGCGCATGCGCGAAAACCATGGATCCTGAGACTAAATCCCAGGCCTGTGATGAAGGGATGTCTTCAAACTGTTTTCCATCCCAGCGTCCCGTTCTACATATTTCGTCATCATTTTACAACGTTACACAAAATCGAACGCATGCTAAACCAAATTGGGAAGCCGTTTAATCGGGTCTTAAATTTACGATCGCCTTGATCGTAAGAAACAATTGAATACTCGAAGTGTACTAGCCTGATTCTCAGACGGTCCAGGTCGCTCGTGTCACGCACCCTACTCCCATCCCCGTCTGATATACTTGGTAGGAAAGCTTTTTCCTGACGTCATATAGATTGTCTAATTTCCACCAATAACAGGGAATGTTGCACTTTCACAAACCTGAGGGATGTGCCTCTGTGAAAACAACATGTCGGAAGCTGCCGGAAATATTCATGTAGATGTTGACTGTGCCTTATTTTGGAGAAAGCTTTCCGCGCATTCGGGATCTCTAAGCTTTTCCCTCAAAAGAAAAGCGCGATAAAAGCTTTTACCTCCAGGAAAGATGTCCTGGTAAACTTGCCAACGAGGTTTGGCAAGTCGCTCATATTCCACATTGCTTCAGTGGTTCACGCTAAACTTTCCAAATTCAACAACACTTTTGCTGCAAAGCCAGTAATTATTATTTCTCCATTAGTGAGCTTAATAGAAGACCAGAAAAATTCCCTACGGGCGTTAGGAATTAAAACTGGCTCCGTTGGCGAGGACAATCTTGCGATCGAGCATGAAAATAACATAACAGTGAAAGAACTATTCTCTTCTGGCTCGGTAAATGTGAGAATTTCCCAGAAGTCTTACCTGTAAATGTTCACAAAGACTAACGTTGCCTCCAGACTAAAAAAATGTTGAACTTTTCGTTTTCGAAAAGATCAAGAACAAAAAGATTACCTGTACTTGTTGCAATGAGTACACGTGACATTCACGTCAAGAACATTTTTTATATACCATTGTTATTTCTGTATTTCTATTAAGCTTCTCATTATTGTGTAGTTTTAACTGTGTTAGATTTAAGGTCCACATCAGCCTATGGCTGCCATTCTGCATTGACATTTTAATAAAGTATGTATCCTCTATTCTGTTTCACCTATAAAGGCGATGAAGCACACACACGTACATGTATTATTTAATTAGATGTGATCAAGATTCCAAAATCCTATAACAATTAAAAAAAGCCTGAGACACATGAACATACCAGTGGCTAAGACAGTAATCTTCGTCTACTCGTATACAACGATTCCTATCAAATTCAGTTTTCTTGTGAACTTCGGAGGACCGCATATTCCTCCTCCTTCCATTTTCCAGTTGGTATTCCGGCGATGTGAAAGTAACGCTAAACTCGCAAGATCGTCCTTGCCAGCGGAGCCAGTTTTGATTCCTAACGCTTGTAGATAATTTTTCTAGTCTCTTATTAAGCTCACTAATAGAAAAAATAACAATAACTACTGGCTTCGCAACAAAAGTATTATTGAATTTGGAGAGTTCAGCGTGAACTGGAGCAATCTGGAATATGAGCAACTTGCCAAGCCCCGTTGGCAAGTTTACCAAGACATCTTTCCTGGAGGTAAAATCTTTTATCGCATTTTTCTTTTGAGGGAAAAGCTTAGAGACCCCGAATACACCGCAAGCTTTCTCCAAAGCACAGTCAACGTCTACAACAATATTTCCGGCAGCTTCCGACATGTTGTTTTCACAGAGGCACATCCTCAGGTTTGTGAAAGTATAACATTCCCTGTTATTGGTGGAAACTAGACAATCTATATGACGTCAGGAACAAGCTTTCCTACCAAGGATATCAGACGGGGAAGGGAGTAGAGTGCGTGATACGAGCGACCTGGACCGTCTGAGAATCAGGCTAGAAGTGTACCTGCATAAGCAAATCGGTCTCCTTCTGAAGATTCACACGTGTAGAAGGTTGAATTGGTTCCTGTCGCCTTGGCCTGTATTTCGCTGTCATGAGAGGTCAATATACCTGGCACGGGTATTCCCGATTCGAATCGTGGAGGGATCCGTAAGTTAGTCATGACATAACCAAGGGATATATCGCTCTGCTTACGAGTGGCAGTGAGTCCATAGTTTTGGTCATCCAAATATCTCATGACAAATTTGGGAAGTGGATCCGTAACAAATTGTGCAATCATCAGTACAGTATTGAGACTGGTATTGAAACAGGAGGTCGAATCTGGACACAAAAGGCTGTCAATGAAAGGCTTGACAGCATACTGCAGCTGCGGAGTTTTGATGTATATATTAAGATTGATTACAAGACCACATTCTATAGATGTGTTGGGTGTATTTCTATCCGTACATTTTGTGAGAAGGCTTGGATTTGAAAACGGTCCAAACTTCGAAGCATTCATCAAGGCCCCGTAAAGACCTCGCATTTGTGTCACAGAGAAATTACCATGCAGTAATGACGGATAGTTTGCTCTCACCCAAGAACCAAAGGCAGGGTTGGACGAGCCGTATACGAGTTCCAATTCACTGCGCGCCTGTCCCATTTTTATATATATGGAATTTTCGCTTCCTGTTTGGTTACCAGTCAATTGCTTAAACAGGATCTTTAATGCAAGCGGTATCAATGCAATGCTGAAATCCTTCGCTGATCCAAATTCTTTCATCAGCCCTAGGTAGGCTGAGTTTAAGACAGTGACCTAAAGAGAATGGGAAACCGACTATTGTTACAAAGTAGAAAAAAGTAAGAATACAACTTAATACGTGCATGTCTAGACAAACAAAGAGTTGTAAGCATGCAATACAAATTACTGTACATCCAGCGCCTCACTCAGCACAGTTTAACATTTCACAGTGTAATAACCGTTACTAATAAGTCACAATAGCGATATTTCTTGTTTACAAACATTGACGTCACATTTCTTTTGATATTCAAATTTGCCAACCACGGAACAAGAGAAGTCATTGCTTCAACAGCCAATTAGCTTCTGGTTGGCATATTAATAACAATGGGTGACGTCACTAGAAACCTCGCTATAGAGCGAGTTTCAATCTAGTGTCGTAAACTAAAACCAAAGTAATTACCTTTGCCAACCAAAAAGGACGGAGAAAATCCAGAAAACCAATCAAAACTCGAAGTAATTACACGTAGCCGACAGAAAGCGCGGGAAAATGTGCACGACCGAGCCACGATTGGTTTTGGTTTCATATCTGATTGGTTGAAAAAGTGGCGCGAGAACTTTAAACCAATCACTGAGTGAAGTAATGCAAAACCAAAGCAATTCTATAATTTCTTTCGACACTGGTTATGGGCATCCGTTTCATTACATGAAGCGAACATTTCTCGATTCAAGTTCTGACGGTTTGCGGACATTTACTTTGTCTTTTTTTTTTATAATAACGGCAGGGTCGTAGCTAGAATTTTTCCAAAGGAGGGAGGGTCACAATCTCCCCTCTCTCACACACAGGATACTTACCGATTTGTCATGTCGATATCTACGCTGTTTTTAGTGAAAGGGACAATTTTTTGGATGAGCAGTGAGCGCGCGGAGGGAGGGGGGAGGGGAGCGGGAGGGGGAAACAAGCCTACAAAATAGCTGCATAGATGGAGTAATTTCCAGATGACATAAATTATGGTAACTATTATGTTGTTGACTATCACAAGGAGGGAGGCGGAGTCACGGGCACCCCAGAACCCCTCTGGCTACGCCCCTGGAACGTCCAGGCTGAGATTATCCAAAATTTAAAGACCACGCTAATAACAAACCCAAGCTGAGAGTCAGTTTAGAAGAACGTCGTCTTTATTTTGCTCTTTTGTTTTCCATTGTTTTGGTTTTTGTGAGTAGTAGGTAACAGAAATTTAAAACTGTAGTCTAACAGGACAATTAACTCAAATACTTAAGGACGTTTTTTTTGACATTAACAATGTGGTTATCTTCTTGCAAGATAGACTGAAGAACAATAGGCCATATTTCCGAGTTGCTGTTTGCCTCTGGTTCAAAATGAGTCTTGGTGCTCAACCATTCAAATGATAATAAGTTTATTTTTTCCTAAAAATACACCTCTCATTTCCATTCAAGTGGTTGCGCACCAGGACTCGCTTTGAAACTGAGGCAAATAGCAACTCGGAAATGGGCTAATTGTATTCAATTTGTAGTCGAACCTAGTATACCACACAACTTTATCAACATGTTAATGACATTTTCAAGCTCAAGTCGCACAAAAATAAGAACTTTCAAGCTCAGCCCCTAATTCTTACGTTCGTATAAAAAAAGAGTTTGTGCTTTTTCTCATGAACCCCATGAAACAGTGAGATTTCGAAATAAACGATAACGGTCAATTCAGAGCAACTGAGGAAGTGACGATAAAAGCAACAGCTTTTCAAGTGGGAAAAAGCCTTTCGAGAACAAGGGAGAGGTTTGCTGCAATACCCGGCATAGCTTATTCAAGAGCAAATCAAAGCAACCCAAAGCCGATCCGGTTCGCAGTTTGGTACAGGATATTCTGGGACCTGTTGTTGACAAACTGATTAAATGGTATATGAAATAAATCGTATATGAACTGCGGATATGAAATCAAGTAAAGCTATGATCTTCGCAATTATGAACGCAATTTATACAATTGCGTAGAGAAGCCTGAAAAATTCAGGACTTCAACGGGGTTTGAACCCGTGACCTCGCGATTCCGGTGCGACGCTCTCACCAACTGAGTTACGAAGCCACTGACGTTGGGAGCTGGTCATTTGTGGGTCCTCCCAACGTCAGTGGCTTCATAGCTCAGTTGGTTAGAGCGTCGCACCGGAATCGCGAGGTCACGGGTTCAAACCCCGTTGAAGTCCTGAATTTTTCAGGCTTCTCTACGCAATTGTATAAATTGCGTTCATAACTGCGAAGATCATAGCTTCACTTGTTGACAAACTGAGTAACAAACCTGGTCATGCTTAGAGCATTTCGGACATTCCTCTTTTGTCAGTGTCTTGTTGAATGTGATTTGATCAAACGACGTACTGGTCAGCTTTCCATTTTCGAATTTGACTCCCACTTGTTTTGCCTTTGTGGTGTAAACATATGGGCCTGTTTCTTTCAACTGAAATTATTTCAAAGGATTACTAATCAGATACGCAACAGAGGAGACGTATCAGAAGCAGGCAGCCTATAGTTAAATCAACTAAGTCAAATATATTTACGCCCTAAGACAAAGAAGAGTAAGTAAGGCCCGATTCAGACGCCGCACTTTTCATGAGCCGAACATAATACATTGAATTAATTACAATAAGTACATGAAAAGTTCGGCATCTGAATAAATTAAGAACGGCTATTTTAATTTGGAACGGCTCAGCCGTTGTTTTGGCCTGGCGTAGCCGGGAATTTCGGCTTTAGCACGGCTGCGAACCGGCTTTGATTTAGACCTCGAACTTTTCATGTGCCGAACCTTTTTAAGTCACAAACCATGTTTTGCCTTCTACATAAAAACCGCTGGCAAAATATATTGTTTTTTTGGAAATGGATTAGGAACGGCTGTGGATCGGCCAATTAAGTACGACGTCTGAATCAACAGGGGTACTTTTCTTAATTTATGTCGGCTCATGAAAAGTATGGCGTCCGAGTCGGGCCTAAGATATGCAAATATTGATCATATGTGCACAGTTGACCAAAGTTGCCGAAGCTTTCGTCTTCCTTACTGTTCAACTGATGCAGAGGAGTCCAAGGTATTAATGTTTAACAATTATTCGCCGATGGCGAGTTGAATATCAATGAATAAAGACCGAGGCACAGTCGAGGTTTTTATTCACCAGTATGTTCACCGAGCCTGAGGTGAATAATCATTTTATTATAATGACATAGGTGATTACACAACTAATTTCTTCGTCTGTTCCCTCGACAAAACGGCTTGCGGCCATTTTGAAAAAAAAAACTGCTTAGAGTATTTTCCCGTGTAATAATCACCTCAAGTGCAGCCAATCAGCGCAGACAATTTTCAATAATCACCTATGTAATTACACCAGAAGCTCATGACCTTGAAGCTTCTAACTCTGGTTCAGAGCTGGCTTTTTCGAGTTTAAAAACTTGGTTATTTGTATGTAACTTTCCTGCGCGCGTAGCTTCGCTTCGATCTTATTTCTGTCCATATATGGGCATAAAATCCCCAGCTTTGTTCCAAGAAAAAGAGTTTCAAGTTACCCACTTCAAGGTCACGTGCTTCTGATTATACTAATAAACAATAACGGATATAAATTTTATACATTAATAAACCTGACATGTAAACAGTACTTATAATTAATCAAGAAAGAAAATAAGAAGCTAGAGGAAGCGTGGAATGAGCTAGCCATCCGTCTATTGTTGATTTTACCAAAGAAACGTGGAGTTGTTTCTTTCGAAGTGATTCAGAAAAGTTGTTAAGAACTTCAAATCTTTTGGAATAGTGTACCAATCTCGAGCCGCCTTATATATTCAATTAGTGATAAAGCTTCATGAACTCTTTCAGCCGAATAAATTTTTCTTTCTGGACAAATTAATAAGTCCTTATTTCGGCTTTATTCATATCAAGAAGTTAAGAAGAATTGTCGTATTAAACGGAAAATTCTCGCATGTTGTTATGGAATAATCTTTTCTCCACTTTGCACGCACAACAAACCTTCTTAAAATACACGATTTAAGCCGCTGTTACACGTTGAAACTTTTAGCTGAAAATCGTGTGCAAAGGCGCTGCGAAACAAGTTTCAGGAGGCACTGCACCGTGTAACACGGTAGGTTTCGTGAAACTTTTTTGAACTTCCGTTGCGAGACAAGTTTCACGAATAGTAGAACCACTTTCTAATTCTGCAACGGTCGCAGCAATCGCAGAGGTGATAACTGCCAGGAGTTTCACTGCGTAACACCACTTCGTGAAATTGGTCTACGCTACGCTGCGTAAGCCAATCATCAGAAACCGGCTAAGACCATGTAAACAACATTTCGAGACCAGTTTCAACGTTCTCGAACGAGTTTCGACCTTTCTATGTTACATGCAAGGTGCAACGCCTACTGGAACTTTTTTTGGAGCGCCGTTGCACACAAGTTTCAGCTAAAAGTTTCAACGTGTAACAGCGGTTTTAGAAAAGGAGCTATGAGGGCCTAGTTGCCGATTAACTTAATCCAGGATCACCGCAAACTTTGGTTTCATTTTTTCAACCAATGGGTGAAAGTTTCTTTCTTTCATTTGTTTTTTTTTAAGATTGACTTCCTCTAATGTCAAATTTTGCCGAACATCAGCGTTCAACAACATTTGGAATGTCACTCTTATTTTCAAGTTATTTATTTATTCATTGATCTATTGAATAAGAATACCCTGGGTTTTTGACTCCGATAAAGGAATGCATCCCTGTTTGTTATATTCCAGAAGTAAACTTTAGTTGTAATTTCAGTCGGTCCTTCCTAAAGGAATCGAAAAACACAAAATCACCACATCAGGTATATGCTAAACCATACCATACAAATTTGTTCAGATTAACAAATGTAGGGGTACATAAACTCAAGTACAAATTTATTTTAGGGGTGGCGAATGTTAAAATCCGAGACTCGCCGAGACGCCGAGATCCTAGTTAAAAATCCGAGCCCGAGACTCCTTGGCAAAAAGTTTCGAGATTCAAAAAGGGTAAAAACAAACCATGCAAAAACGAGACTTCGAAACTTATCAAAAACGCTTTCGAGATTTCGAGATCCGGCTAAATTTTTCGAGTCCCACGTTTTTCGCGGTACCATTCGCCACCCCTAATTTTAGATATACATGATTTTTAAAGGGACTTTATTTGAAGGGACAGTGTCAAGCCATTTCAATCAAACTTAAAATACGTCTTTGCATCAATCAAGACCATAAAAAAAGATAATGGTGTGGTTTTGTTGCCAATAATCATTGAAGTGCACTGAAGACATTCTTTGTTATTATTCGATGTATTTTTTCCATCCTTTTCATTGGCCGAGATCCCACCACGTGACCTGCAAATAACTGTCTACAAATAAGTGTTTAGCTGCAAATAATATTCTGCTCATGCTTAATTGAAACTACGCTCTTGTGTGAAAATGGCAGTTCGCTTTCCTGAGCGTTGAGAAAAAGATTTAATTGTTGGGAATTGTGTCTCGCAGATCAATTATTTGCCTCAGTTTAAGGCTTCGGCAAATAATAGGCCATTTCCGAGTTCATATCTGCTTTCTCTTCAAAGCGAGTCAAAGTGCGAAGTTTTTGTGATGGTAAGTTTTACTTTACATATGAATGAAAACTAATTTTCATAACAAAAACTTTGCACTTAGACTCGCTTTGAGGAGGAGGCAGACATGAACTCGGAAATGGCCTATTGATCTGCTCGCCACTGACAAATCACGATATTTTGCTCAACCTCGTCCAATAATTGTTAATTATTTTGCATCCATGGATGGAGAAGATGAAGATGGATTGAAACTTGAAAAAAAACTGGCCATTTTTTTTCAATTTTGGAAAGTCGCCAAAAATTAAATAATTTCTTGTCAGTGGGTTGTCAGGTATGTACGACGTGCGAGCTTAAGTACACTAATTTAGATTTTTACCCAGTTTTGACCTAACAACAGCAAATTTAGCACGACAGTGCCCCTTTAGCTAGAAATAAAAGAATGCATAAAAATAAGAATTTTTTTAAAATTTTGTAAGAAGGAGAAATTACATGCAATTACAAATGTTTTGAGTCTCACTAAATTTAAAAAGATTGAGACTGTTCACTTCGAATTCCACAATATCTTTGGATAACGTTTCCATTAGTGTACCTCTCTACTAAAAAAATGATTTTTTTTAAAGATTTCAGTGTATAGTTCAGTAATATGAGTGGTTTGCTAAAAAATTACAACTCTAATAGAGGGTTTTCACATGACGTCACGGCTGCCATGCATGTTGGTGTTCCAAAACAACGAAATGGCGGCCATGATGGTGTACCAAACTAATCCTCCGGGAATTAAACTCTGTCAGTTTATG
>NC_090894.1:27223922-27238922 GCF_036669925.1 Montipora capricornis
GATGTCGTCTCCGCTTCAAGATTGGATTAAAAGGGAATGCAAGACGATTATTTTTCCTTTTTAACCAGTAATATTCTTGCTGTTGGCGTCTTAAATTCCCTTTAGGGAAGATATCTGTTTAAAAACATTGCTTTTGTTATTTAAATGTGCCAACCACAGGAACAAAAGACCCTTTGTTTCGACAGCCAATGGGAGTCAGGTTGGCACATTAATGACAATAAGTGACGTCAACGATATCTCCCCTATTATTGGTGCAAACTGTAAGACATGTTGGGTAATTTTTGTTGAATTCTCAAAAAATGTTTATGATATAGGCACTTTATTTGTCATGGGTATTTCTCAGAAAATCTACTTCAATAACTGTTTTACAAAACTTGTTGATGCTGATTCATTTAGTTGGATCATTCAGTTTGAACGTAAAAATAAATATGAGGTTATTTCCTTTCCTATTTGCCTGATGTAAAAGATGCATTTAAAAAGTGTCTTCGTAAATTCTTTATTGCATAACAATTGTTTTGTTCTGCTCTGGTAAAAATGTTTTTCCCTAACTAACTTGCCCACTTCTCACCACTATTAGTCATTTTCTGTCAAAAATGTGTTCATGCTAACGGAACAGGACACCAAACGACCGGATGTATGAGAATTTATCAGAATTACTTAAAGTGGTTTCCACAACGCTTTGAAAGATCGTTTAGTGATTTTGTAACTTCCATACAAAATATTTAGCTGATATGATGTTCTAGGACAACTTAGTTCAGGTCTGTAGAAATTTGAATTCTAGGTCGTGACGGGTCTGAAAAAAACCTTTACATTATGAAGTCGCCCTTTTTTCCCCAGAAAATTTTAAAGGACGTTCTCAACAAGAACACGATTGATATAAGATATAAATCTGCAAATTTTGCATCCAACATCACAGTTGACTATTACTCAGCCCGGTAAAATACTTCTTCAATTTGGTTTCGAATTTTCTACGCATTTTTTCAGACTCGACTACTTTTCAGAAATATCTAGGAAATCTGTTCGGAAAAATGTCTAAAATCTTAGGGCGCCTCGAAAGTCTGTGTTCAAATATTCGAACATTCTAGCCCATCTTTCTTCCGAACAGATATTTGCTCCTTGGGTGTCCCTGACGGAAGCCAATGCTTCCGTTACTAACACTAAATGATGTTCGCAACTCAGTCTCTTTAGTTCGTTCAAAACGTTAAAAGCTCCACAGACTGCTGTGTAAGGCATAGTACTGTCTTTTCATATGACCATCAATATATTCTGTGAATGAAATACACCTGCAGGTTGGCAATATGGTTTTAATCTCGTAGCCTTGGTGACTCTTGACCAAAACAAGAGACTGTTGTCAAAGTTACTACTCATATTTGGGCCAAATATGAGTAAATATGGGCCACGCTTCGAAAGCACTGATGAAACGATGATTGAGCAAAAAGTGTGAAAATCTCTGATGACAGGCAAATTTCCTCGCCCACCGTAACTGAACATATCTTAAACCTCAAAATCGGCCCCAATTACAAGTCAAAATATTGCGCCGTGCAGTATTTGAATTTTGCGATAATAGTTGTTGTTCCTAAATGTTCAAAAGAGTACGAGGATAGAATTACGCAAAATTTCATATATAAATTATTTAAACATAGCCTAAATTCTTTTTTTTCACGGTGTCTAAATGGCTGACACTTAGCTATAGAAACTGTCAACAATTTTAAGCTGCAAGCATTTAGTTGGAGATGCTTAAAGAACTAAAGCGACAAATATCTGAAAAAAATGGTAGAGAAAGCCTTTATGGAAAAGAAAGCCTTGCTAGTTCAGAGAAGAAATCAGTGAGAAACAGTAGCGATTTCGATTGGGATAAATGCTCGCTTCTTTAATTTCGCTCATTTTGCTTTCATATAATCTTCTTTTTCTGCCATGTTTTCTCAAACCTTTCAGCTTAATGGCTCCCCACCGAGTTAAGTTGTTTTTGTCTCTCCGTTTTGAACTTTTCCCCCATGTTAAATGAATGCTGGGTCGGTTTGTCCTGGCTGACATATCATACTACAAACGCTCCTTTAGGCCTGTGAGCTTATGCCAAACCGAAAGATTCATTTTGTTTAAAGTAGAAAAAGCTGTAAGCACATTTTTCTATAGAAAATCAAGCAAGCAGTAAACGGAACTGCAATGTGAGATCGCACTAAACGGGAAGCCTACCTCACTATCACCCCAAGGAACGGAAAAAAGGGCACACAATACCAGCTTCTGCGAACTTCTACCACATACAAGCAACTCCTCGCCCATCAACTTGACTTCAGGCAATTTTTGATGCGAAGATAAACGATATACTGTTAACTTCGAGTTCACCGCATGCCTGATATAAGCTAATGGCGCATCATCTTTTATTTGATCACCTGCGCTTTTGACAGCTTAATTGAAAGAAACTAACGTGAATTATTGAATAAGCAATAGATAATTTCTTGTGCCTGAATCAAACGACGGGTAACTTACGATTAAGTTAGCAATGCTTCCTGTGTAGTCTACTGAAATTCGAAATGAGAGCAAACTTTTAATTAAGGCAAGGTATGATTCTTTCTTCGACAAGAAACGACCTTCGTCGACTTCCGCCCTTCTTAAACAATTCTTTTCGGGGTATCACTGTAATTAATACGTATTAGGAATGGTTATAAAGGCACGAAATCTTTTGCAGCGTTAACGTAAGCTTATGAACTATGCAGTTTCAAGTCATCAATTTTGTAGGCCACCCAAAGTTCCCAGTCGTGTTATTTGGAATCATTAATTAAGTAGCTCGCTCATTTCTCAGATTATAGAGCACACTTGTATCTGCAAACATAAGCCCCAGCCTGTACTTCAAAGCTAAGTAAATAAAAATAAGATGGCATGAAAATATATCCCTTGCTTCAAATCCAGTATAATTTTTTCGGACTGTATACCTATCATATAATCAAACCTTGAATAGTTTCTGAGCAAAAAGTGACCTTGGAATTTTGAAACTGACTAACCCTCTCATTTAACGTGTGACCATGTTATATCTGTCCTGCAGCTTATAACGGAACGTTTGCTGATAAGATGATCTGCTTTGCCTTTTTTTTTTTCAATATGTGATGATTACAAACGGGATTTTTGCATTTAAATTTTAAAAACAACGAAACAACGGCTCAGAAATAAAAATTGCAAATTTTAAGTTTTCCAATAACCGTCCTAGCTACCCATAGGTAAAAATTGATCAAAATATATCTTGCATGACACAAAAGTTATTAGGAAGGATCGCAACTAGAAAAAATATGAGCTTGAAAGCAAGAAAACGCAATCTTGTGTGACAAAACGAGCCGCAGTGTTTTATCAGTGTTTACCTGCTTGTAAACAGGGCCTAAAAGCATTGCCACAAAAAGCGTGTCCCTCGTGAGTCCCAACAAAGTTTTAAATGCGATGGGAAGATATTAGCATACAAGAAATACCAGCCCTCATTACTCAGTATTCTTTATACAAGAATTCCAATGAGGAATATTTTAGCTTATGCAGGTGACCAAGTGACGTTTTATCGACGTTTTAATTAACAATTATTCACCGAAGGCGAAGTGAGGTGAAAATTCACCGATAATCACTGAGCCTGAGGCGAATAATTGTTTTAGTATAAAAACACAGGTGATTATTTCAACAAAGAGGGAAAAAAAAAAAACATTTCAACGCGAAATCATCTTCACTTACAGTGGCAAAACGACTACTGGCAGCCATTTTGTCCGTCGAGGTGATCATCGGCTGATAATCCGAGATAGCGAGCCAATGAGAGCGCGCGATTTTGTATAATCACCTGTGTATTTATGCTAATAGGCTGTTAACGTTAGGGTCATGAATTAATAGTGAGTTTTTGAAAAAAACCTGATGTATTTAAGGTGTAAGGAGCCAGTAGGAAGAATGGGAACCTAGTTGTTAGCAACTTGCGACTAGGACGACTTTATAGAGCCCGCAGCCTGTCCAGCTGGACACATTGTTCATTCAGGTTCTAGCTAGATAAGCGACATAGCTCTCCAGTGAGTTCTAGTAGCTCAATGGCTAGGGCATGCGACAGGTCATATCGGTCGTCGGTTCGAAATCCTGTCTATAGTGTACCAGGACTCAGATTTTTCAGTTGCCTTTTTCCCCCGTCGCCAAGCAACCCGGCAATACAATCTACTTTGCTGAAGCAATTGCAAGAAAACGAGAGCTTTTGAAGATTATAATTCGAGTAAAGTTCTTATGGAATCTATTAACACAACTCAGGACAAAATTGCATAAGGTTCGAATCATTTGCAAGTCCAAAGGGCTAAAATGCCCTTTTCTGAGAGAAGAAGATTCAGCCCCTTGTAATGTAATGTGGACGACTTTGGTCAGTTCAAGGCGAGGAAACACTCGACTCCTCTATGCACCAATAGGGAGTTAAAGAAACGACGGCGCCTAAGATTACGACAACGCCCCAAAATAATAATTGCATCGGTTAAAGAGGAAAAAGAATCATGCTCGCACGCGCAGCACGCATTCTAACACATATTTTTGCCGTTCTCTGCGTACTGACAACGTTGTCGTATTAACTGGAGGCTTTGACGACAACATGAGAAAACAAATGCGAGCCTTTCATTCTCTATTTTTTTTCTTTTCCTCTGAAACGTGAACGGCTGATATTTTTTACAGGTCACAGGTCACAGGTCACGGGTCACAGGACACTGTTTTACTATCACAGAAAGTATCCTTAACATGCGTAAGGCTTATCTTAGGCCTAATTAGGACTAAACAAACGTTTTTGGGCTTAAGGTTAGCTTTTATTGATGTTTAGGATACTTTCTGTTTTGGTAAGACAATGACCTGTGACTTGTACAAAAAAACCAGCCGAAACGCGGAGCAACTCAACTCCCTTTGAATTGAAGAGAATTAAAGTCAGTACTTCATGTACAAATTCACAAAACACGATCATTACGTAACAGCTATGAACTAGTAAACCAACTTTCAAAAAGTCATTAAGCAACGACGAAGGCGACGGCAACGAAAACCTCATCTCAAAATATAAATTCACGTTGTTGTAATCACTTCGTAACTACTTCAACCTTTTTAATATGACTAGGGTGTGGTAGTTCCTCAAAAATGACACTGGTCGGAACGGCTCATAATACCTCAAATTTGGTTATTTCACGTTGCTGTTTTGCTGACGACGGCAAAGAAAAGGACAAAAGAGAAGAGCGCAAGTGCAAGGCGTGCAAAGCTATTTGTTTTTGCCCACCAAATATGCAAATTTGCGACGTTCTGGTTGCCGTCTTCGTTGCCGTTGCTTAAGCTTCCTATTAAGGTTCTATGACGGCAAGGTTGACGAAAACGTCACCTCAAAATATCACCTTGCACTATTCGTAAGTCTGGTACGATTATTCCATCTCTCTCGCTTGGTACAATGAGGGCGAAGTACCCTAAAAATAAATTGGCACGAGCGGTTGTGTTATGTTGAGACCCGAAACATGGGGTCTTTTTAGTGAGGTTTCCAACCGTGAAATGAGCAGACTGGGCTGAAAATTCTTCACTTAGTAGTTTGATTTTCAGTCGCAGCAGTTATTGAAACGAAGCGAACCCAGAAATACTTGTTAAACAGACCAAACCGTAACAAGAGATTTAAATCAGCGACCACGTCCGACACCACTCCTCCACCGACTCAAATTTACAGTTTTCCTTCGAATTTTCCCGTACCAGCTGCTTTGGTTTGTCGAGGTGATATCACAAGCAACATGGGAGTTTTTTAAGCAACAGTGGAAAGATTACCAAGTAGCAACTGCCGTAAATGCTAAGAATCAAGCACTTTGACTCCCCACGCTCAATCTATATTTACTGAATTTTGGCAGCGAAGACGTTACGATTGATTCAGCATTGCAATCGCTAGAGAAGTTATTTCATTCCTAAGAGGAACGTGGTTTGTGAGAGGTACGTGTTTAATTCTTGTTTTCAAACGCCTGGAGAAACAGTTGACAGCTATGTAATGATCAATAGACTGAGAAAGCTTGCGTCGTCATGTGCATATGCATTTGGAACATTGACTGAAGAAATTATCCGTACGGACTAGTCATGGGAATTCAAGATAAAGGCACAAAAGCTAGATTGCTGAGAAAAAAAATTGCTAGCTTCTAGATAAAGCTTTTGATTTGTGAAAATCAAGTGAGATAACTAACAAACAGCTGAAGCCGTTACAGCCTTCTGAGAAAGTTTAACAGTGAAATGCTGCACTTGGTGAATGTGAAACCAAAACCAAAATCTAGCAAGAAACCAAGTAAACCTCAAAATCAGAAGACATCACCAAATCCTCCGGCTAGAAATTGGAAATGTAGGTTTTGCGGTCAGTAGAGTATGATTCTGAAGAATAGAAGAGATCACTACAGTCAAAGGGTGTGGCAAACAGTTGCTTTTCAGTGTTTCATTCGTAGTAAAAGGAAAGTACACAGAGCAGCTCACATGTCAATTAGACACAGGTACTACCTGCAGTGGGATTAGCTTCAGAGATTTTAGAAACTTGTTACAGGATGGGAATCAACCCCCGAACAAGTCTAATGTCCAGTTAAAGTTGTTTGATGGCACCTTAATGCAGCATGTTGGCGAGACCACTCTCACAGTTGATGGAAGTGGCAAGCTTCACGGACTCAGTTTTCAAGTGGTAAAGAGCTTTTGAGCAGTTAGGACTTCTCAAATTAGAGCTAGCTCCTGTAGAGTCCATTCATGTCCTACAGAGCGGTAACCTGACCAAGCAGTATATTCTGTCACACTATACAAAAGATGTCCTTGAAGGTCTAGGCCATCTTGGGAATACACCCATTATCACTGATCCTAGAGTCAAGCCATTACACTGACATATCTAATGTCCAGTACCGGTTGCCCTGAGAGACAAAGTTAAGGCCAAGCTTGATGACCGAGAGAGAAAAGGAAGTGGAGAAAGTCCTGGAACCAAACGAATGAATAAGCAGCGTGGTAGTGGTAACAGCCCCTGACAAGGTCACAATATCTTTCTTGATCCTAAATTTCTTAACAAGGCAGTTATCCGCTCAACGGATCATTAAAAAATGCCCACTCTAAAGGATCTTCTGCCTAAACTTGGTAAGGCCAAAGTTTTTAGTACTGTAGATACCAAAGATGGATTTTAACAAGCTGAATAAGACGAAGGCAGTCTTAAAACGACCTTTTGGACTTCGTTTGGTCACTGCATGTACCCAAGTTTGCCCGGGTTGCAGTCGTTAGAGATTGCACACTAGTGATAGGATATGGAGAGAATGATATTCAAGCAAACAAAAATCATGATGCGAATCTTGGCTCCTAGAGCAAGCGCGCAGGCAGGTAAGGTCAATGTCCACAGAAGCAAGTAAACAGAAGCAAAATGAATCTCAGAAAGTCGCAAGTCAGGTTTATGGGGACACTTGATCACCAAGGATCTAGGATGGGTTAAAGCCTGATCGCGACAAGGTAAAAGCCGTTCAGGAGATGCCGAAGCAGACATCAAAGAAATTATTTATCGAAGTTTCCACCAAGATTATCTGAAGTTGCTTAGCCATTGAGATAAATGACCAAGACATGTACAGAAGCAAAGTTTGTTTGGTCCAAGCAGCATGAGTCAGCCTTCCAGGAAAAGCGAGAGCTAGTAGTCCAGCATCCTGTACGTGCACGAATATTATGACCTGCACAAGGAAATAACGGTCCAATGCTATGCGAGTGAGTATGGATTAGGAGCAGCGTTACTTCAAAATGGCCAACCAGTCGAAAAGTGCGACATTGGTGTCGAGGTTCATACCAGGAATTCTCGTTAGCCGATGCAATTAATGCTAGGATCGCAGAGCCAAGACCAGAGTAGCCACCGAATTCAGGGTTCACTGTAGATAGAAAGGATTATCATCACACAGTCGTCGATTACAACTCGGATTTTGTTGAAGTGAGTGAGCTTGAGGACACCACAGCACGAATCATTTAAGTACGGAAAGAACATTTCAGCAGACAAAATGTTCCAGACACGGTTGTTTCATATAATGGTCCTCAATTCATCAATCAAGAATTTCACGAGATTTAAGTCATCTGGAGTTAAACCATGTTACTTCGGCTAAAACTAATGGAAAAGTGAAATCCTTAGTCAAGGTTGTGAAACAGTTGTTCAAGAACACCGCCCGCGACGGTAAAGACCCTCAGTTAGCCCTGTTAAATTACAGAAACACACCGTCAAAAGGGGTAGATGCAACACCAGCTCAGAGACTCATGTCCCGCAGGACCTTGAACCCACACTGTCAATTCTACTCCTTCCTGAAGTCGTTCAAAATTCTGTAGAGAAGCTGAAGTAGAAAAGAAAGTAGACGCTCCAGGAGCGTACACTGGGTTGCCTGTGGTATGTATTACACAAAAACAGAAGGCACTGAGTTGGGTGGTATTGTACTGCAGCGTTCCAGTTGTTGTTGTTGTTGTTGTTGTTGTTGTTGTTTTGTTTTTTTTTTCAAGTGGAGGGTCATGAAGACCATTTGAGGGGTAACCCAGACGTCGTGCCAGCAGAGGACCTTTGGCTCAGACGTTTAATTATTTTGTAATGCCCTGTCCCATTTTGAGGTCTTTCATTTTTCTTTAAGCTTTGGTAATAAATTCAGTTTAATGATAAAAAAACACGTTCTTGAGTAAAACTAACTCGTTTCTTCTTAAATAGTCTGCAAAAAAACTAACTGCAAATTCCTCCGACGGACGTTTTCCTGCGCATGGTATGCGTTTATTGCACACTCTAAGGAAGGACTGAAGATCTTGTTTCCGCTTCATAATTACTCTTCTTTTAATCTAATGCCGGGTCAAAAATATTTTGGCTTTATGTTTGCACCAAAAAGTACCGTAAAAGCCGGGAATCGAATTTTCATTGAAAGATTAATGTCAATCGATCTTAAAAACACTAAAATTTCGGCAGTCTCTCACTTCTATGAATCAAGGTGACGATCGTGATGTTCTTCCAAAGGGAATAAATTGATGACGTGCTAAGCAAACATAAAGGTGCTCGTGATCACCTTGTGTCAACTGAAGGAACCACGGGAAAGAATGTTAATCGTTCGCCGTTTTCACAATAAAATAACGTACTTTTTAGCCAAGAAACTTCAGTCTTTGGGTTTTTAATTTTGTTGTAAGATTTAACTGAATATTTACATTTCATCTGTCGGGTCAGGAAGCCTTCTTTGTCGGGTTCCTGGGAAACGTATCTAATCGGACTTCAGTGTGAGCTATTTACACAATCATGAGATCGTGTTTTGTGTATTTGTACATGAAGTACTGATTAAATGAGTTGAGTTACTTCACGTTGTTTTAAGGACGTACCACCTATTGTTATTGTGCATTTGTTCTGCGCATCCTTCAATCATTTTGTCACGCGCTAATTTTTTTTCAAGTTTCATTTTTTTTCATCGAAATGCCACTAGGGATTTATTCGGTTGCAGTGTGAAACACATTTGTCCGTTGCAGCAAAAGAACAACGGAACGAAATCGTAATGGAACAGTTTTCACAACGACATATTGGAAAATTAAAGCTAGAAACAATGATCGATCGGATCAAGAAATTAAAGTGGACTGTGCAGAAGAAGTAATAATTTCAGTGGAGCCATCTTTAAGTCCACCACAATGAAACAGGGCTATAAAGTGGTAAAGTGTTGACATCACAAAAACTATAGTTATGAAATTACGGGATTTACCGAGATGTTCTGAAAGTACATGATGAAGAATGGCCACTTGCCAAAAATAAGCATGTTATTGCAATTTGGGGTTGTGATATTGCCCTTTCATGCTTCAGTGACTCCATACAGATCCCTGTAATTTTGTCTTTGTTCTAAATTCTAAACCGTTCTTCATCATGTACTTTCTGAAGATCTTATCAATAATTATTATTTTAAGCAAAGCTATGATCCTCGCAGTTATGGACGCAATCGTAGCAATTGCGTAGAGAAGCCTGAAAAATCAGGACTTCAACGGGATTTGAATCCGTGACCTCGCGATACCGATACGACGCTCTAACCAACTGAGCTATGAAGTCAATGACGTTGGGAGCTGGTCATTTGTGGGTTCTAATTTTCCCATGAGGAAACACTTTAACAATCGTCCCGAGAGTTCACTTTCCTCTTGGACTGTCTGTAGACATGACGATAAAAATATCTCCGACCTTCAGGTCAACTTCGTTCTTGCGCCACTTCTTCCTAAGACTCAGATTCGGAATCCTCTCCAGCAACCACCTGTGCCAAAAATGACGGACGAGTTATTGGACACGACGCCTTCTCTTTCTTGGAGTGAACGTTCCAGTGTCAGCACTATCGTCAGGTGCAAATCTACCTCCCATTTGACCATGTAAGAAATGATTCGGTGTGAGAAGGGTCAGATTAGTAGGGTCGCTAGACTGTTAGGTTAATGGTCTGGAGTTGATTAAACCTTCTGGTCCCATTATTGCGCTCAGAAGTTCCTCTGGTTGCTAAGCAAGTGAATAGGCAGAGATATCTCCTTAGACGGGTCTTTCCTCGTCCTTGCTTAGTAATGAAAGGGCCACCAAAATCAACCGATACTTGGCTAAAGGCTCGTAGCGACATCTGAGTCCTCAGTAATGGTAAAGGAGCCATAACCTGCTTGGCGGGGGCAGCTTTCTTTCTCCTACACTAGATACATTCTCTTTCCCATTCTTTAATCGCCTCCCTCGCTGAAGTTATCCAGTAGAAGGCTGAAAGTTCTGCTAAGACCTGATTTGTTCCCCCATGATAATTCTGCTCATGCGCATGCTTGATTAACAATTTCGTAACCCAATGGGTACGTGGAAGTATGACTGGCTAGCGTGTCTCCCATGTCAAGACCTCTGCATAGCGCAGTCTTTCGTCGCATCGAAGAACTCCATCTTCATCTAAAATAGGTTTCAGTGGCTGTAGTTTGCTTCCACTTGGAAGTGCTCTTCCAGCACACACTGCTCGGATTTCTTGACTGAATACGTCTTACTAAGCTTGCCTGATAAACTGTGTCCCTGCAGAAAAGACTTCATCAGGCTGTAGCGTGTCTTGTTTTCGGATGGCAATTGGTAGACAGCAGTTCTAAATAAAGCGATTAACCCAAGCAGCAGTTCTTCTCAGTTTCACCCAATTTGAGAATCTCTGAGGCTCTAGCCGGTCTATGGTGGTCGATGCAACGAATGTCTGCTTCACTCTTTGCTCTTTTTCCTGGCATAATTTTCGGACTTCAATGTTTGCTTCTGTCTTGGCCATTCTAGTCTGAGGCCACTCAGAAGGGTCTTGTTTAAGGAATGACGCTCCAATCCACCATCTTCCCTCTACACCCAGAACTGAGACACCACGACCTCTTGTCAGCATGTCGGCTGGGTTCTGTTTTGTCGGAACATATCTCTACTGTTCTGGATCGGTCAAGGCTTGAATCTCACTCACACGATTTCCCACAAATGGCTTAAACCTCCAGCTCTGTCCACGGATCCAGTACAATACAGCCAATCAATCAGATCAAAAGCTCCATTTTTCTTTCCTTATGCGAAGCTTTTGGCCAACGGTTTGACTCAGCTTAAGTCCCAAAATGGCAGCTATTAACTCTAATAGAGGTATAATGATGATCTGCAGGGGTGCAACGCGTGATCTTAACACACCAAGACGACAGCTTATGGTTTCATCCTCATAAAGGTGTCAGAGGTACGAAACCGCTCCATATGCCTCTTGAAATGAGTCAACAAAGGTGTGCAAGATCACTTCCTTTACTGCAGTTGGAGTTCTCATGCATCGGGGAATCCGAATTTTTACTAGGGCACGGATTTCTTCAAACCATCTCGACGCTTTAAGTGATAGGTCCACGCTGACTGGCTCGTCCCAAACCACACCGCTTGCCCACATCTCTTGAAGTAGAACCTTAGCACGCACTGTATATGGAGACAGGAAACCCAAAGGGTTAAACAAGGCTGCAACCTTCTTTATAAAACTGCGTTTGGATAGCCATGCTTTTCAGGGGATGGATTAACTTGAAACTTGCATACATCATCCATAGGGCACCACAGGACTCCCAGGGTTTTGGTGGGCGGTAGTTCACCCTGGTCCAGATCAACTTCTGTAGCACATTCCGATGATGGAATAAACTGTAACAGCTCTGGCTCGTTTGACAACCACTTTCTAGGGTACATCCCCGCAGAGATTCACAGCCGTGACAGCTGCTTGTACAATTCTACTGCTGTCTTCACATCTCTTTGATATAGCACATTAAGGCTACAGGATCATGGCGAAATCTGAGTAGCACCTCAAACAAGTCATTCTGTAGTTTAGGTTATTGAAGCACAACGTCATTTAAGGACATATCGTTAAATTTTGCAGAGGCATCAAAGACTATACGGGTCTTGGTTGTTGCTTTGTCTGGCCTCAATATTGGGAAGTGGGGTAAATACCAGACTTGATCTGGCTTGACTTCTTCAGGTGGCACTTTATTGATGTGTCTTTTGTCTTGATAGGATTGGATCTATTCACTTCTTTTTAGGCTTCACCAAACTCTGGGGACCGCTTTAGGTCTTTCACAGTGCTCTGCAGACGGGGGAAAGGCCATGCTGTAGTTATCACGTAACGAGGCATTGTCGCATTACCAAGGCATTCCAATAGAGTAGTGGCCGTCAGCAAATATCACGGACTTAGAAACTGTACCTATTGCAAATTTCTCATAGGGATTGACAATCAGAGTTTCTTTAGGTTCCTCTATGTCCCAGTAGCGGCGAACAAGACTACTTAAGGCTTGTGCATCATTCAGAAAGAACGTGAAGGTTGTCCAAGTTCTCCCGGCTGGTACGTCTGGGTTGACAATGCAAGTCCACTCCAACGCAGTTAATCAAGCTAAATACTCTACTTACTTTCCATTCACATCTTCTAATGAGTACAGTAAATCAGCCTGATCCACACCAATCAGCAAGTCTACAGTGGGTCTGGGTCCTACTGCCGGAAACGTGATGCTCTTAAGATGCTCCCACTCGTGCTTGTGCTTACTCCGATCCACAACTCTCATATCTTCGTTGACCTTTTCAGTTGTGTAAGCAGAAGCTAGTTTGGATACTTTTTCATCAGAACTGCTGATCGCGAATTCAACTACTGATGTGTCCAACTTTTCCTGGTTGTCGTTCAGTACATGAACTGTATGTTCGTGTGGGGTGCCTTCAAGTCCCAGTGCTGCCGCAATGTCGCTACTCAAGTATGTCCTACTTCTGGCCTCATCGAGGAGTGCGTTTACTTTTAGCCTTCGTTTAGCATTAATCACAAAGACAGGAACCGTTCTCAATGCTGAAAACTGCTACGGTGGCACAGGGCCCGTTCCCGTGTTGGCTGTGTGGGTTCTCTCATTTTACTCCCCCTTAGTGATGGTATTGGCTGTTGATGCATTATATGAATTGGCTTCGTTAGCTACCAATGCTTTCTCCTCTTTCTTTGGATGTTCATCATCAATCCGCAGACCCTGCTTCTGAAGCATGCTTCTCCACGGTGTCCATTACTGAGAAATCTAAAACACAGTTTATTCTCTTTAGCTATGTTCCATCTGTCATCTACTGACATCTCCTTAAAGTTTTCACAGGCCCACAAACCATGAGATTCCTTGCAGGCCTTGTATTTCTTCACATATCTCTTCTTGTGGTCAGGGACTTCTTTGGCAAGGGATGCTCTCTCTTTTATGGACACACTGAGTACACGTGTTATTGTTTCAGACGCTGTGGTCAAAAACTCTGAATCTATGTCAATAAACTCTCTTAAAGTCCTTACACTCTCAACTCTACGGTTGTCACAGACCCACTGCTTATATTTGGCCAGAGGATTCTTGTTCAACTTGCGTTGTATAGTGATATAGAGGAACCCACTACCAAGCTCTGCTTCCTGGTTGGCATTTGTAAGGTGATGAATGCACAAAACTAATCGAGGGATACACTGAGGCTGCACTATTTAAAGTAATGGACGTTGATGAACACAAGTTTGGAACTGATGATTGAGTGGAGAGTTGACGTGACGTAGTCGACTGAGTTCTTGAACTACTATTTCGTTTCAGTCTGTTCCTCTGAGCTTTTCTCTCTAACGTTTACAATGTTCTCAATTACTGCCGACTCACCTCCCTAAGGTTGTTCTTTTCGTTACTGTTCTTTAGGCAATGATCCCCGCTCCACTTTTCTCTGACGTTCTGCATGTGTTTCCTCTCAACTCGTGTAATACTTTCGTGAACTCCCGTTCTCGCGTAATAATTTCTTGTTCATGGCGCTCCGATCACTCTTTGATTGTAGATTGTCCGTTCGGTGCTGCCCTGGAAGCGCTTAGGATATCACCCTGAGTGGAACCGCCGTTTAGATATCCTGTTACAAGCCTTTCAATGTGGCTGAAATCTTCCTCCATCTTTTCAAGTTCGAGTGCTACGGCGGCAAGTCTCGATAAGTGTCCAACAGTCTCATAATGTGTTTCTAAACTCTCGACTGCACTAATTCTTCAAAAGCCGCAGAAAGAAGACTCAAAAGTTCCATCAACTGCATTTTGGAAGCCATTCCTCCTTCCAAAGTCATCATTTATTTTGTTTTGGTTCTTGTTTAAGCGGTTTTTGTACTGCACTTTGTCCTTTTTAAGTCGTTCAGCCGTCTCGTGTTCGGTTACAAACACATACGAATCCCATTAAAGTTAAGTCGAATTAACTTAGAAACCTCGCTCTGCTACCAGTTGTTCTCCAGGATTAGGTTCAGAACAATGAGTCCACAGTTAAGTCGATCAAACTGGAACGATTTTATTTTATCACACTCGAAAACAAAGTACAAACTTCAAGACCTCCTTCGCACCGGTATCACGAGGTCACGGTTCATACCCCGTTGAAGACTTGCATTTTTCAGGCTTCCCTAAGCAGTTGCTATGATTGCGTCCATAACTACGATGATCATAGCTTGACGTGACTTAATATCCGAAGTTTAGTATATTATTCATTTCATATATCATTTCGTTCAATAATTATTATTGTTCAAAAAATCACCAC
>NC_090894.1:27241422-27246422 GCF_036669925.1 Montipora capricornis
CCAAAATTCTCAATTGCTTCAAGAATATGAAGGCTGCCTATCGGCAGCAATAAGAGCAAATAACGAAATTAAGACCTGTGTTGGGTTGAGCATGCTCGTCGTTGTAGTGTATACCGAGTGGTGAAGAAATAGGACTATAGAGATCTGAAGGGTCCAAGTCCGCTTACTGGTAAATGCATAGTACCTTTACCATGTTGTAATGTTGAGACTGAATGGATAAGTGTATGAATACAGAAACCGATGGGATGATACGAAACATTAAGAAGATGTGTTTAGATGCGTAAGACAGAGCTTGGGGGAAGGTAAGCGTTTTCAGTCCTTGTTGGGGTTGATAGCTCCTTTAAACTAGGCAGCTAGAGTGCATATTCAACCTACAATTACAGTAGGTAAATTTAACCTACGTAAAAACGGATTCAACATGAGGACGGATTTTGCCGGCTCCCTTTACACTCTCGATGACTATCAGCCACACATCTTTGTCAAACACGTGAATGAAATATGGCCGAAAGTCATTGAAACTGTCAACACTAAAAATCGTTTCTTCTTTGGGCTACACTGTTCTTTTTTTAAGAACGTTTCGGGCTGAGATTAAACAATTTTTTAAAAACATACGACAAAGATCATCGACCGCAACTCCATGAAAATTTACCGATACATTACTGACATTTCAACGTCATTTCACCGACACTTCATCGGCGTTCTGTCGTTAGCAGTCCAATATATCGGCAACAATTCAACCTACAGAAAAAATACACCGTGTGTGTAACTGGCTCTTGTTGACCTTTGTCGACTCCAAAAATTATTTCCCCTCAGGCAGAACGTCGATTAAGTGTCGGTGAAACGAGGGTGAAATGTCAGTAATGTATTCGTTAACTTTTCATGGAGTGGTGGTCCATGGTCTATATCGGTAGACCAGCAGTTTACTCTCGGTCGACAGTCAATCAACATGTCGATCGCGCGTCGGTCGAGTGTCAATCGAGTAACGATCGATATGTCGACCGATGCATTGGTCGATATGTCGATCGAGCTACCCTAAAAGATAATCTGCATGATCCAAATAAATCATGTACAACTGTCGTCTAATAGAACAATTAACTCAAATACTTAGGAATAAATAACGAAACCACTTGTGACAATGTGGTTTTCTTATCGTGCATGATACAATGAAGAGCAACTCAGTCAGTGACAATCGCACTTGGTAGACGACATAACTTTAATTAACGACATGAACGTTTTGAGGCTCAAATTGCAAAATATAAGAACCAGTTCAGTTGTAGAAGACGTTAAGGGTGTATGTTAAATGAACTAGTAAATCAATTTTTCGAATTTGCCAGCATCATGAGAATTTTCAACCGACTTTTTAAAGGTATTCGTATTATTTCCGCAAACGTTGAGGATTTTTAGATCTACAACGGCGACATCGACGAAAACGGCACCTTGAAAATATAACACTGCTCATTCGTAGATCTTTCGCGATGATCCCATCTCGTTCGAGTCGTACAGTGTTAGGGAAGTTTGGAACGAGCGGTTTCACAGTAAGAATGGAGAACAAGGGATTCGCATTTGTAGGCTCACGTTGACGTTAACTGAAACCTCAAATTGGGTGATTTTACCGAGGGTACCCAACGAGCAAATAAAGCAAAAAGTTTTTGAGAGAAATTAATTTCTAGGCTCATTGTAACTTATGAAGACTGTCTAATTTTATCACCTAGAAGAATTTGAGCTAAAAATTGAAGTGTCCGAACATTGTAGGGAACGATGTCTTCATTTCAGAATTTGCTAGCTGAAGCTTACCTTCTAAGGACTTCCAACCGAACCATTTGCTCATCCGAAACTGCTAGGTGACTTTTTTAAGGACGGTGCCTACTATTTTTCTTGCGCATACGTTCTGCGCATCTCCAAATACTCGGATTTCCTATCGATGATGCTTACTAATGCAGGGATATTTTTGCGCGGTTTAAAACTATGCAGAGAAAGTAGATCTTGGTAAGTACTCTTGGTATCCAAAAAGAAAATTGGAGGTAACCATGCGTTCTTTAGAGATAATTGAGCTTCAATTTGAGAAAGAACGCCATACATTTCTTTGTATTTTAGAGCTTTATACAAATATTGTGGGTCACCTCGCAGCTCTTACAAGGTCTCACCTGATTGGAGACCACCCTTGAGGTTTAACAAAAGAACAAATAACAGAAACAATGAACCCTAGGCCTAAAACAAAAGGGCTGCAACTCTATCCTCTAGGGTCCATTGTTTCTGTTATTTGTTCTTTTGTTAAACCTCAAAGGTGGTCTCCAATCAGGTGAGACCTTGTAGGAGCTGCGAGGCTACCGAATATTGTCCATGAATTATCTTTGAAAAAAGGCGTGGTTACCCCCAATTTTCTTTTTGGATTTTAATAACACTTGGAAATATCTACATTTCCTGCATAATCATAAATCGGGGTACCTTTGAATTAGTAGGCACCGTCCTTAAGTGCCATTTTAATTCCCTGATTGCGAATCTTTTGTCTTTTAGGTGATGTTTTGTATAAAAGAAATCTGTAGCTGTATGGCAACGTAGAACCGAAATTCTTAGAACAGTTTTACTCCCAAGTACATTTTTTTACTGAAGATTATCGTTGGATGCCCCTGATCTCACGTCGTTGTTACGAGCCAAAACGCGTGCCACACGTGCAGTACGATTGTTTTTCCTCTTTTAACCTATGACATTAGAGGTTGACTAACAGTAGAGTTATTTCCATAGAGTTATGTAGTAAAGTTAGAAATACAAAAAATACATAAAAATACATAAAAGCTAACTTAAGGCCTAATTAGGCCTAAACAAAAGTTTAGCTTTTATGAATGTTGGCTTCCAAAATCTTGAATTCAGGATTTTTTTGGAAACTTAACTCTAACTCTATGACTTAACTCTATGGAAATAACTCTAAGAATAGCAGTCCCCATGACATTACTGTTTTGTGGCCTTTTCGTCGAAGTCACCCTGATGTTAGGGACCTTCAGATTCTAGGACGAGGACGAGAACGAGTACGAGTTTTGACTGTTTGTTTTTAGCGAAAATACTAAGAAGATTTATAGCCCGTAAGATTAATCTTACTCTTTGTTAGCAGTATAGGTTTCTCAGTTATTCTTATTGCTGTTACCTGGGCCTTTTTGCTGATCGAAAAATGCCAAAACTGCTGCCGTGTTGTTGACTTGTTTTGACACGACGACATTTTTGCAAAACCTCGTACTAAAACGACGACGGTAACACGTTTTTCCCGCCAAAATGACGTTGGTTTGCGCGCGCTCAATGTTTTTCTACGAGAAAATTTGGTACTCGTAGTCGTTCTCGTCCTAGAATCTGAAGGTCCCTGTTATCTTCCACACTACGGTTTTCGTGAGAGTTTTATCCACATACGAAGTTCCTTCACGATGGAATTGTACACGCGAGAAGTAATTTCCCAGAACCGCCCGCACACTTCTTAGCTCATAATTTTCCAAACTAAGAACGCTTAAAGAATATGAAGTTTGCTTTCTAAGTTGCGTTTTAAACTCGGAAAATGGCAAATTCATTTCCGAGTTATTGGAGGGGAGCTGGCTGTTGTTCCATCCGTCAATCTCGTACCCAGAGTCCTCGGGCTTTTTGGTCAGCTGGTGAACGCCCGGAAAGACTCTAGGATAATGGGCTCCATTTTCCCAGAAAACGTGGGTCCCGGTCTTATTGCGCTTGCTTGAGAAACAGCAAAACAGAAAAGCAGAAAAGAGAAAACAGTAAACAGTAGAATGGCGGGTTGAAAGTGTTCGAGAAACAAACAAAAAAAAAAAAAAAATAGCCTTACACACCATATAAGAAACTGGAGAAATGATCATTGGCTGACTTCTGACGCTTTCGGTAAGTGTATTTTTAGTGTTTCAGCGTGCATTCCGTCGTGCAGCATACCATCGTGCAAGCAACACGATCGACAAACTTTTGTGGAAATATTTTATGTGTATCTGCTGACTACTGCATAGCGCTTGCGCAGTTATTGTCTTTGTGAGGCAACTATGAAGGGCAGTATGGAGGGCGAGAAACTTACACAATTTAAATACTTTTTGCTCGTTTGATAACATACACCTTTATTGAGTGCCAAATTACCAGACCGTATTTAATAACTAGGCCGCCACAAAGTTACAAAATTGATAATTCAGAACTGTACGAATATCATCTCATTTAACTGCCTTTTAAAATACGCCATAATCTGCAGGAGACTAGAATCAAACAATTCAAAGTATGCCTCTTTGGAGTTGGAATATGGACAACTAATAGTTTATTAAAGGAGATGGCGTGCAAAAACTGTACGTAAATTCTCAAAAGCGACGAAAATTTATCGTAGTGACGATAAAAATATCGCCGAACATCAAAATCGCCTTACTTCATAATTCTTGCAACCGGGAGAAAAAAATGTAACAGGGGATGGATGCTGTATCGTGAGTACTCTAGAATTATGTCTTCTAAAGTGAGAAATGGTACGGATCCTGTTAAATATGAGTTTCTGATTGAAAAAGGTCATACGATGCATATGAACACTGAACACTGAGTATAAGTAATACTCGATTTTCGCTTGCTGTGAAAAAGAAGTTGAAGTGAACTGGGAAATGATCAACGCGTCATGCCTCGGGAAGGGGAAAAGGAAAGAAAGAAGGGAAAGGGAAGGGAAAAAGAGAGGAAGAGCAAATGCATTGATCGCCCGCGCGAAAAACAAACCGATAATTCAAACCGCTCTCGTTCCCAGAGTCTTTGCGGCGGAGCAATTCACAATGGCGGACAAAGTTGTTGCATCATGTAATTAGGGTGAAATGTCCACAATCCTTCTCTTTGTGCCAACATCCAATCACAACCCAGTGCGATTCCTAAGGTGCTTTCATTTTGGGTGGAAAAACCGGGGAGAATTTTCTCCTTTAAAGGTGCAGAGCAAATTTCCTCAATCAAAATATGAAACGGGGGCAATTGTGTTCCTTTTGAGATTTCCTTTTCTGTTTTTC
>NC_090894.1:27251422-27253922 GCF_036669925.1 Montipora capricornis
TTCTTTGATTTTCAATTGGAAACGTGTGGAAGCAGAGTCGAGGATTTTAAAACAGTCTTCTGAACACCGGGAGCGACAATTTTCAGAACCTCTCAAGTGCTTAAATATGTGGGAATGTTTGTCGGAGGCGAGATGTTCACGGATGCGAGTGGCGAAATGTCTATTGGTTTCACCAATATAACAGGCATTACATCTTGCACATGAAAATTTGTAAATGACTCGCGATCGTAAGCCCGCAGGGATAGGATCCTTCGCCCCAAACCAACTCCTAATTTTAAACGGGGTGAACACCAACTTAATTTCCAGGTCGCTGCAAAATTTGTTGACAAATTTCTTAATTCTGCGTTTTGTTATGATGGAAAAAGGACCGATGTACGGTAATTTAAAATACAAACAATTGTCCTTCCGAGCAACACTCTGAGAGGAATCGGAGGTAAAGTAACTGTTGAGAAATTTTCTAACAACATTCTCGATAACGCTAGAAGGAAACAAATTCTTCCTTAATGTTTTGGTAAGGTTGCTTATGTCCAAGTGAAAACCAGTCCAAGTATTATTAATTTTAAATACTCGGTCAACCAGAGTGCGTACTAGTCCTAATTTGTAACTGAAAGGTACAAAGCTGTAATAATTAGTGAGAAGACCGGTGTAGGTCTTCTTGTGGAAAACCGAGGAAATAATGCCCTGATTACTATGGTTATCTAAAAGCACATCTAAGAAGGGAAGCTTGTGGTTTTCTTCCTTCTCCATAGTAAACTTGATGTTAGGATGCTGGCTGTTGATATAACTAAAGAAAGATAAAGCATCCTGCTCGGTATTAAACAAAGCAAAGGTGTCGTCGACATATCTACGGTAAAACTCCATACCTGAATTGTAATTCTCTAACCAGCGTTTCTCATGGTGACCCATAAAGAGATTAGCTAATACAGGAGCAAGCAGGGAGCCCATGGCTACCCCCATCAATTTGATCGTAAAAATTACCCAAGAATGAAAAATGGGTTTGAGCAGTGGCAAAGAAAAATAACTTAGTAAGATTTTCCCGTCCTAATTTAATATCTGGATTGCCCTTCATAATGTAGTCTACCGCTAAGTCGATAGTCTTAAGTCTTTAAATTCCCAAGTCAAACATCTTAATTTATCCCTTTCATACTAATTAGTTTCTTTTCTTAGCCTAAACAGTTTGGTTTTTTCTGTTTTGTTTCGTGGTTGGGTGTTTTTATTCTGTTCTCGCCTTCATCCTTAATTATTCATGTTATATCTCACTTTGTTACACTATTTATTGCTCAACTTTAGTTTATTTCTCATTTGTCAACTGACGATGGATGATGTTTCATCCGAAACATGTATTGATTAAATATGAATTTCAAAAACATCGTATGGATCATCAAAGCGATATCTTACTTCGTGCTGCTAAGAAGTTTTGTTAAAAATATATTCCTTTTAAGCCTGGGACTATTATGGGGGAAGTATTTGAATGGAAATATTCGTTTATGTCATGATCATGTTTATATGACTTTCCATTTCCATAACAACCACATTAAAACTTGCATGTGTGTTATTTTCTTTAATTTTCTTCCTATACATGGAAGGTGTTTTTTTTTAAGTATTCTTCCTTCTTTCCAACGGATTTAGATCCCATTACACCGAATATTACCCAGGAAGGAGAAAAGATATCATCAACATAAGTACAGCTAGACTACAATTCATTGAAACTATTGTTCCAGAGAGGGAGACTCAATACCAAAATAATCACTGGTGTTATTATCATAAAGGCATGTGATGGCGTTACGGAGAAGTGCGCAGACAACATACATTTTACCGACGCTGCTAAGGCCTATCTTCAAGTTCTTTTTATAGTCAAGGAACTTAAAATAACTAATGACGTCACCGAATAACTCTACTGAAATCCGTAAAGCGCTCATAGCGTCGTTGTAATCCTGCATGAGGGGTGTAAGTGGGACACGACAGAACAGTGTCGGTCGAAACGGTCGTTGGTCAAAATGACTGTGCCAAGATTGCATGTTCATTTGTGCGTGGTGTTCACAAGGCCTATGTTTATTCAGTTAATTGCATGGTTCATCAGTAATGACTATGTCTTACTGGAATTTCAACTACTTTCCTACTTCGTCCATCGAAAAGACACTGCACCTGACAGAGTCCTTTAGAATACACGGCCGAATGGTTTGCCTCTTTTGGCTATGCTCTTTCAACTACCTTTTTTGGTTTTGATCTTATGGAATGGCTTCAGCTATTTGTTTTTCTACTGTCCTCTGACCATCAGTGTTCTGTCTTGGCTTCAGTCTATCATGTTTTAGGCTTCTCCTCTTTGTCCTACTATCTTACTTCGTCACTTGTTGTTTGGTTTATCTGCTGATCTGCTTATTTGTTTATGTTCTTAATGTTTGCAAGTTTGTATTTGGAGTTCCCGTAATGATTTTCGTTTTCGGGGCGTTCGTCCGTCTGCTGTCGATGTTATGAAACGTTTAAAGTTTCGTGTTCGTCG
>NC_090894.1:27258922-27271422 GCF_036669925.1 Montipora capricornis
TCAAATGAGAAAGAATGAAGCATTTCCGAGGACTCTGTCATATATTTCAGTATCTCCTTTTTTTTACAAGACTCTGTGGATGTTTCACTCTGTCGTTACAGATGAAGTGTTTTTCTTGACAGCATATACAATTACAATGATACCAAGAATAAGTAAAATACCGCCAATCAATGGCAAGGCAACCACCAAACCACAGGACAATCGCAGGCTTCCAAACAGCTGCAAAGAGAAAAGAATGACAAAGAGAGAATTTTGTTTAAATTAAATCATAGGCTTTGTAATCCCCGCCAGTTAAAACCTAACGAGTGGTATCACTGCTTTATGTGTTATTGCATACTTTCTTACCCGGCCCTCGCCTGAAGCTTATCAAGCCTCACATGAGTGCTGCAATATTTTTTGAGATTAAAGGTCAGAGACAAAAACCGTTGAGTTGGTGGGTCTTATCGACTTAGGTCAAATCCCTGGATACAATTCGCTGAAGACTTTGTAGTTCAAACTGAAGAATACGAAATTTCTTAAAAGCTTAACCACAGGGGTCATCAGAATTCATTATGCTTTGACTTCCACCATCATCACTCCTTATCCCACATCATCATCATCATTGCCTTCTTTGTCGTCAACATCATCATCTTTGACGTCATCGCTGTTGTCATCGTCGTCGTCATCATCGTCATCATCATCATCATCATCATCATCATCATCATCATCATCATCATCATAACCATGATTTTGTACCTATGCAAACGCGACAGCAGTTTTTTATTTGGCTTGTTTATCCTAAAAATCCTTAGTTTTGTGAAAGTTCAGTTACAGCTAATCCGTATTTCTGGTCGTGTTTTTTGCAGTGCTAGTTTCGTAATCAGGGGGTCTTGTTCTAGTTTGAGCTTCATAAATTTTAATCTCACGTGCTTTTAGTCAGTTTTTAGAATAATCGTTCTTGACTTGTATATGAAAATTCTGACCATAGGAAAGAACTCTCTTTACTTCCCAATCTCCCCCCACCCACCCCCCCCCCCTACCCCCTACCAGTTCATGGCATGGCATTGTCCAGGACTGAGTTCTTAATTATTCATGGCATGGCATGGTCCAGGATTGAGTTCTTAATTTTGTATTAGAATGTGAGAATTTTAGGAGAATTTGTCTTCCGCCGAAGACTGTGAATTTGCTACGACGAAATCTGCGGAGTAATATCTCGATGCCCAGAATTAATTTTACGCCGTCTACCTGAGAGTTGTATTCTTTGGCTGTTTCTTCATCAATGCTTGCAGAGGTTTCTGACCACCAGATGGGAATAAATTTGTTCACAAAGCTCACATTGGAATGGCCATGGTATTCTTTAAATAAAGATTTGGAGATAATTACTCCATTCAGCTGAATGCGAAGTTTGAGTTGCATGGCTGTTCCCGATACTGGCTCAATATTCAACTGCAAAAGATAAAAACAAACTCAGTATATTTAAATGGCCTTTCGCACAAAAATCAGATGGCTCTTCTAAGTGATAGGCTCCGTTTCCCCTACCGATAAACAACAGAAACAGATGAATGGGTTAGAGCTAAACTGAAAAAGATGAGTCACCGGGCATAATGGGAACAAACAAGTTACGTGACAAACACAGTTTACCCAAAACAAAATAGGGAATCCATGTATGCCATGAAGGCGTTCACATGTTTTTCCATGAAATCTTGGTTTTTGTTTCTACGTTATTTACTTGTGTCCCATAGAATTTTTAAAACTTATATTATTCTACTATATCGGAAAGGCTATGCACTTTTCATTTGTAAAATTTCAGACTTAAACTAGTTTCAGTTTCTTCTTCCTAAAAATGTACGTGAAGGGCCTAAGTCTTAATTTTACATTTCTCAGCTGTGATCTAGTGGATAGACGCCGTCCTTACAAGAAGAATAACCAATTTTCATACCAGTCCCAAGGATGTTTTATCTTAATTTCTCTTTCTAACAACACGTCTTGGGACTTGAGCAAACGTATATGTCATGTTTATTCTCAATATGATATGGTCAAAACCAAAGGATGTTGTATTATTATTGTGATTCCAGTCTCGAAAAGATTTTGGAGGACGAGGAGTCCGGGAATTGAACCCACGGGACTCGAAGGTGAAAGGCGACGGCTCCCCACCAATACGTTAGCACTGTTCAATAAAGATTACGACTGTTGGTTCTTTGCGCCTGGAGTTAGTCTTCCACGCCGTCGTTTGTAGGGTAATTGCTTATCAGCCCATCCCCATTTACGCCCGTTTACTCTAAGGCAACATTCCCTTCCCACAGTGTGACCTGCGAGACGACCTGACCATTCACGCTCCAGTCATTATCTAGCTAATGATGGCCAATGCGTCCGTTACACCCACCATGTTGTTTACTCCTGAATTTTTCCCGCTAATGTTGTTCTGTCTGTGACGTCAACTTTTTGCCTCCGCAGAGGCCAAAGAGGCCCAGAGGCCAAAACCCGAGGAAGTAACCTAAAAGCCCCGGTGTAAAAAGGGAATATGTAATTTAATCCGTAAATTAGTAGATATTGTATAGAGGAATTGAAAGCAATCTCGATTTGCTCAACCGAGCACGCAAGGTGGTATCCGTAGCGTTCATCGATTTCGCGGGGTCTTCTGGGTAACTTGAGTCACGAGCCAGAAAGTCACAAGGAGCATGGATATCGAAGGTTCAGCATAGCGATTGAAGGTGAGTAATTTTCGAATATTTGCAGCGATTTCTTTTACTTTGAAAATCAAAGATTACAGTATCTGATAGAATATCATAATGCCTGGGTCAGAAATCGATTTTTCAGGCACAACTCATAAACAGGGGCGACGATTTGTCAGACACAAATGAAAGCAGAAACATGTACCACAGACTCGGCCACAAACTGCTAGACACAATATCAGAGAGTAAAATCGTAGACTCAGTATCAACATTTTCAAACCGGCAATCCTCGATCATTTTTAAAACAGTTTATTCACAGATAATAATAGTCAGCTATCCGAATATAATAAGCAAGTTTTGATCCTATTTTATGTTATTTCAAAGTTGTGTGGAAACAACCACAAAAAATGACGACGAATTTAATGACAACGAAGGATGACGACAAAATGTTGCATTCTAGTCATTGAATGCTCCTGTTTTACTATTATATTTGACGGCACTTTCCAAAATTATGTTAATTGCTTTTCAATAGATAGCGTATCAAATAAACGTTGATTGAAATTAAAAATAAATGCTGTTTGTTGTTGTCCATCCTTTAATTCCTTGCATCCTTCACTTTCACTGATTTACCTACCTACTAATTACATGTAGAATAACATGAAAACATCGCAATGTGCAGCACATACCGGTATTAATTGGAAAACACCTCAACTGCCATCTGTATTAACTTAGGGAGGGGCAGCCGGATGAAGTGAAAACTATTACTAGTTTAATTTAGTACGTAGGTAAAACTTGATCGCCTAAACTTCGGAAAGGAATTTTGCTGTGAGGTAAGCAGGCGTTTATGGTTATTATGGTTAGGTGGTCAAATACGACGCCCCTTCAAATGAAAAACTGAACAGATTTAAACCTTGAAAACGCCTGTCTCAACGATTTCTTTGATTTAAAGCTTTGAGAGACGCTAAAAATTCCCAAAACAGTTTATAAAGAGTAAAAATATGTTTCCCGGTGTCTGTCTCTTTTGCAGCATTTTCAGTGAAGCGGGTACACCTACTCGTGCTGAGCAGTAGAACAAAATATTGAAATCTAGATTGAGGACTGAGACAACGTTAACATGGGGACTACCACAAGGTCGACGGGACAAATACATCACATGGTTAAAGGGCACGCAACACGCGCAAAACAAAACTGTCAATATTAATCGGGATAATGTGGATTGATTGCGTCGGTTCTCTACGATTTTCCCTCTTATCTAGGAAACACTATTCATTCTATACGAAGACGCTAATAAATATGTAACAAAATACTTACATAGGATCCATACTTTCTTGGACGAGGTTTTTGCAGTTTCAATTTGTTGTACAAACTCGGGTCGCCATGAAGGAACCCAGGAAGACTTATGTACAAAGGACCTCCTAACAATCGTGTGACGTCGAATATCCCTCGTTTGAATACTGTGACATTATTAACATTAACAGCATCGGATCGTAACACGTATCTGTGCATGGGAATGCTGTGCACTTTAACAACTCTTTTGTAAGTTACTGGAACAGCAAAACGAAACTCAGGCAAAAAGATCGGATAGCTTTCAGCCAGTCCACGGTAGTCAGTAGAACATGGCTTTAAACCTTTTTGTCCAGGGAACTGACTGTAGTATCCATGAACTTTCAGTTGTTCTTCGGTTGCGTTAGGATAGAGAGATTGATTAACCTTGTTTTCACCACCTATGGCTAAGGAAAGAAAGCTGCAGTGAAAGACTATTTTAGTAACCTCTTATTGACCGAACAGAGTGGCTGTACTGGCCGTACTGGCCGCTGTCGTCAACGACAACGCCACAAAACAAGAATATCATTGGTTTAAAGAGAACAAATAAAGGTGCTGCACGTGCGGCACGCATTTTTTGCGGTACTCTGCACAACGACGACGTGAAATCACAAAATTTGAGGTTTTAGCGACAACGTTAGCGTAGAAATGCAAATCTTTTATTCTCTATTTTTACTCTGAAACCGCTCATACCAATTTATTTTCATGATACTTCACCCAGATTGACCCAGCACAGTCACAATCGAGTTTATATTTAGAATAGCCATTCCGTGATAGTCAGTTGTCACGTCCCGGAAAAAAAAAAAAAAAAACAAGGCAGAAGAAGTCACGCGTGACATGGCTTCTTCTGGTTGGTTAAAATTGCATGGCGGCCTTTTGTTTGTTTGGCGCGCAAAGTGTATCCAAAAATAAAACCATTTGTGATCGTGCTGGGGCAAGAATGTTGAAATACGTGGAAAACGGCTTTAACTTTATTCTACATTCGATTCTCGATGGCTGAGGAAGTGTTAAATGGATGTTCAACAAAGCATAAACGTTTTGATGGCCCGGGCAAAGGCTAAACTGATTCCTTTCTCAACTCTTTTCAACCGTGTCGAAATATGTTCAATGAAGGTTGGATCGATGTTAATAATAATGATTTTAGTAGCGTTAAACGAGCTTTGATTAATCCGTTGGACATTTCTCTCACAATCAAGAATGTTGAATGATCAGAAGTTAAAGCTGTTTGCCACCCTGTTTCAACATCCGGGAACTCGCGTGCGCACTAATCGGTCTTTCAAAGAAGTATCCATAGTAACGACCATGGTCCCTGAAGTACAAATGTAGCAGATCTGACAAATCTATCAATCAGTGGACGTGTTTGATGAAACACCAGATGATTTTCTAGAAGAATGGGAAGCGATAATCGAGGATACATCCCCAAGAAGAAAGCAATGGATTCAAAAAAGAAGAGAAAATCAAACTTAAATACAAAGCTACCGACAGTAAAAGGCTCATCGATGATTTTGGAAAGCAAATCCTTTTGTGACATATTTTTGACAAGGGCTATAACAATCGTAAAGAAGACAGATCCCCTTTCAGAAGTTGTAGAAGTGCTCGCACATGCGCGCGAAAACCATGGATCATGAGACTAAATCAAAGAACTGTGATGAAGGATGTCTTCAAACTGTTTTCCATCCCAGCGTCCCGTTCTACATATTTCGTCATCATTTTACAATGTTACACAAAATGGAACGCGTGCTAAACCATCGGGTCTTTATTTTTACGATCGCCTTTATCGTAAGAAACAATTGAATACTCGAAGTGTACTAGCCTGATTCTCAGACGGTCCAGGTCGCTCGTGTCACGCACTCTACTCCCTTCCCCGTCTGATATACTTGGTAGGAAAGCGTGTTCCTGACGTCATATAGATTGTGTAATTTCCACCAATAACAGGGAATGTTACACTTTCACAAACCTGAGGAATGTGCCTCTGTGAAAACAACATGTCGGAAGCTGCCGGAAATATTGATGTAGATGCTGACTGTGCTTTATTTTGGAGAAAGCTTGCCGCGTATTCGGGATCTCTAAGCTTTTCCCTCAAAAGAAAAGCGCGATAAAAGCTTTTACCTCCAGGAAGGATGTCCTGGTAAACTTGCCAACGGGGTTTGGCAAGTCGCTCATATTCCACATTGCTTCAGTGGTTCACGCTAAACTTTCCAAATTCAACAATACTTTTGCTGCACAGCCAGTAATTATTATTTCTCCATTAGTGAGCTTAATAGAAGACCAGAAAAATTCCCTACGGGCGTTAGGAATTAAAACTGGCTCCGTTGGCGAGGACAATCTTGCGATCGAGCATGAAAATAACATAACAATGAAAGAACTATTCTCTTCTGGCTCGGTAAATGTGAGTATTTCCCAGAACTCTTACTTGTAAATATTCACAAAGACTAACGTTGCCTCCAGACTAACAAAATGTTGAACTTTTGGTTTTCGAACAGATCAAGAACAAAAAGATTACCTGTACTTGTTGCAATGAGTACACGTGACATTCACGTCAAGAACACATTTTATATACCATTGTTATTCTGTATTTCTATTAAGCTTCTCATTATTGTGTAGTTTTAACTGTGTTAGTTTTAAGGTCCACATCAGCCTATGGCTGCCATTCTGCATTGAAATTTTAATAAAGTATGTATCCTCTATTCTGTTTCACCTCTAAAGGCTATGAAGCACATACACGTACATGTATTATTTAATTAGATGTGATCAAGATTCCAAAATCCTGTAACAATTAAAAAAAAGCCTGAGACACATGAACATACCAGTGGCTAATACAGTAAGCTTCGTCTACTCGTATACAACGATTCCTATCAAATTTTTCTTGTAAACTTCGGAGGACAGCATAGTTCTCCACCTTCCATTTTCCAGTTAATATTCCGGCGATGTGAACGTCACGCTACACTCGCAAGATCGTCCTTGCCAACGGAGCCAGTTTTGATTCCTAACCCTTGTAGAGAATTTTTCGTCTCCTTTTAAGCTCACTAATGGCGAAATAACAATAAGCACTGGCTTCGCAACAAAAGTATTATTGAATTTGGAGAGTTCAGCGTGAACTGGAGCAATCTGGAATATGAGCAACTTGCCAAACCCCGTTGGCAAGTTTACCAAGACATCTTTCCTGGAGGTAAAAGCTTTTATCGCGTTTTTTTTTAGGGAAAAGCTTAAAGACCGCGAATACGCCACAAGCCTTCTCCAAAGCACAGTCAACATCTACATCAATATCTCCGGCAGCTTCCAACATGTTGTTTTCACAGAGGCACATTCCTCAGGTTTATGAAAGTGTAACATTCCCTGTTATTGATGGAAACTAGACAATCTATATGACGTTAGGAACAAGCTTTCCTACCAAGTATATCAGACGGGGACGGGAGTAGAGTACGTGACACGAGCGACCTGGACCGTCTGAGAATCAGGCTAGAAGTGTACCTGCATAAGCAAATCGGTCTCCTTCTGAAGATTCACACGTGTAGAAGGTTGAATTGGTTCCATTCGCCTTGGCCTGTATTTCGCTGTCATGAGAGGTCAATATACCCGGCACGGGTATTCCCGACTCGAATCGTGGAGGGATCGGTAAGTTAGTCATAACATAACCAAGGGATATATCGCTCTGCTTTCGAGTGGCAGTGAGTCCATAGTTTTGGTCATCCAAATATCTCATGACAAATTTGGGAAGTGGATCCGTAACAAATTGCGCAATCATCAGTAGAGATGTATTGAGACTGGTATTGAAACAGGAGGTCGAATCTGGACACAAAAGGCTCTCAATGAAAGACTTGACTTTATGCAGCTGCAGCTGCCGACTTTTGATGTATATATTAAGATTGATTACAAGACCACATTCTATAGATACGAACGGTGTATTTCTATGTGTACACCTTTTGAGAAGGCTTGGATTTGAAAACGGTCCAAACTTCGAAGCATTCATCAAGGCCCCGTACAGACCTCGCATTTGTGTCTCAGAGAAATTACCATGCGGTAATGACGGATAGTTTGCTCTCACCCAAGAACCAAAGGCAGGGTTGGACGAGCCGTATACGAGTTCCAATTCACTGCGCGCTTGTCCCATTTTCATATATGTGGAATTCTCGCTTCCTGTTTGGTTACCAGTCAATTGCTTAAACAGGATCTTCAATGCAAGCGGTATCAATGCAGTGCTGAAATCCTTCGCTGATCCAAATTCTTTCATCAGCCCTAGGTAGGCTGGGTTTAAGACAGTGACCTGAAGAGAATGGGAAACCGACTATTGTTACAAAGTAGAAAAAAGTGAGAATACAACTTAATACGTGCTTGTCTAGACAAACAAAGAGTTGTAAGCATTCAATACAAAGTACTGTACATCCAGCGCCTCACCGCCTAACCGTTAGTAATAAGTCACAATAGCGATATTTCTTGTTTACAAACATTGACGTCACGTTTCTTTTGATATTTAAATTTGCCAACCACGGCGCAAGAGAAATCATTGTTTCAACAGCCAATTAGGTTCTGGTTGGCTTATTACATTTGTAATAACAATGGGTGACGTAACGAGAAACCTCGCTATAGGGCGAGTTTCAATCTAGTGTCGTAAACTAGAATCAAAGTATATCCTTTAGCCAACCAAAAAGGACGGAGAAAATCCAGAAAACCAATCAAAACTCGAAGTAATTACACGTTGGCAAGAGAAAGCGCGGGAAAATGTACACGACCGAGCCACGATTGGTTTTGGTTTCATATCTGATTGGTTGAAAAAGTGGCTCGAGAACTTTAAACCAATCACTGAATGAAGTAATGCAAAACCAAAGCAATTCTATAATTTCTTTCGACACTGGTTATGGGCATCCGTTTCATTAGATGAAGCGAACATTTCTCGACTCAAGTTCTGACGGTTTGCGGACATTTACTTTGTCTTTTTTTTATAATAACGGCAGGGTCGTAGCTAGAATTTTTCCAAAAGAAGGGAGGTCACAATCTCCCCTCTCTCACACACAGGATACTTACCGATTTGTCGTGTCGATAACTACGCTGTTTTTAGTGAAAGGGACAATTTTTCGGATGAGCAGTGAGCGCACGGAGGGAGGGGGGAGGGGAGCGGGAGGGGGGAACAAGCCTACAAAATAGCTGCGTTGATGAAGTAATTTCCAGGTGACATAAATTATGGTAACTATTATGTTGTTGACTATCACAAGGAGGGAGGGGGAGTCACGGGCACCCCAGGACCCCTCTGGTTACGCCCCTGGAACGTCCAGGCTGAGATTATCCAAAATTTAAAGAACACGCTAATAACAAACCCAAGCTGAGAGTCAGTTTAGAAGAACGTCGTCTTTATTTTGCTCTTTTGTTTTCCATTGTTTTGGTTTTTGTGAGCAGTAGGTAAGAGAAATTTAAAACTGTAGTCTAACAGGACAATTAACTCAAATACTTAAGGACGTTTTTTTTGACATTAACAATGTGGTTATCTTCTTGCATGATAGACTGAAGAACAATAGGCCATATTTGCCTGTGGTTCAAAGTCTGAGTCTTGGTGCTCAACCATTCAAATGATAATAAAATAAATTTATTTTTTCCTAAAAATACACCTCTCATTTCCATTCAAGTGGTTGCGCACCAGGACTCGCTTTGAAACTGAGGCAAATAGCAACTCGGAAATGGGCTAATTGTATTCAATTTGTAGTCGAACCTAGTATACCACACAACTTTATCAACATGTTAATAACATTTTCAAGCTCAAGTCGCACAAGTCGAACTTTCAAGCTCAGCCCCTAATTCTTACGTTCGTTTAAAAAAAGAGTTTGTGCTTTTTCTCATGAAATCCATGAAACAGTGAGATTTCGAAATAAACGATAACGGTCAATTCAGAGCAACTGAGGAATTGACGATAAAAGCAACAGCTTTTCAAGTGGGAAAAAGCCTTTCGAGAACAAGGGAGAGGTTCGTTGCAATACCATGCATAGCTCATTCAAGAGCAAATCAAAGCAACCCAAAGCCGATCCGGTTCGCAGTTTGGTATAGGATATTCTGGGACCTGTTGTTGACATACTGATGAAATGGTATATGAAATGAATCATATATGAACTGCGGATATGAAATCAAGTGAAGCTATGATCTTCGCAGTTATGAACGCAATTTATACAATTGCGCAGAGAAGCCTGAAAATTTCAGGACTTCAGCGGGGTTTGAACCCGTGACCTCGCGATTTCGGTGCGACGCTCTCACCAACGGAGCTACGAAGCCACTGACGTTGGGAGCTGGTCATTTGTGGGTTCTCCCAACGTCAGTGGCTTCATAGCTCAGTTGGTTAGAGCGTCGCATCGGAATCGCGAGGTCACGGGTTCAAACCCCGTTGAAGTCCTGAATTTTTCAGGCTTCTCTACGCAATTGTATAAATTGCGTTCATAACGGAGAAGATCATACTAGCTTCACTTGTTGACAAACTGAGTAACAAACCTGGTCATGCTTAGAGCATTTCGGACATTCCTTTTTTGTCAGTGTCTTGTTGAATGTGATTTGATCAAACGACGTACTGGTCACCTTTCCATTTTCGAATTTGACTCCCACTTGTTTTGCTTTTGTGGTGTAAACATATGGGCCTGTTTCTTTCAACTGAAATTATTTCAAAGGATTACTAGTCAGATGCGCAAAAGAGGAGACATATCAGAAGCAGGCAGCCCAAAGTTATATCAACTAAGTCGAATTTATTTACGCCCTAAGACAAAGAAGAGTAAGTAAGGCCCGACTCAGACGCCGCACTTTTCATGAGCCGAACATAATACATTGAGTTGATTACAATAAGTACATGAAAAGTTCGGCGTCTGAATAAATTAAGAACGGCTATTTTAATTTGGAACGGCTCAGCCGTTGTTTTGGCCTGGCGTAGCCAGGAACGGCTGTGGATCGGCCAATCATTATAAGTACGACGTCTGAATCAACAGGCGTACTTTTCGTAATTTATGTCGGCTCATGAAAAGTATGGCGTCTGAGTCGGGCCTAAGATATGCAAATATTGATGATATGTGCACAGTTGACCAAAGTTGCCGAAGCTTTCGTTTTCCTTACTGTTCAACTGATGCAGAGAAGTCGAAGGTATTAATGTTTAACAATTATCCGCCGAAGGCGAGTTGAATATCAATGAATAAAGAACGAGACAAAATCGAGGTTTTTATTCACCAATATATTCACCGAGCCTGAGGTGAATAATCATTTTATTATAATTACATAGGTGATTACACAACTAATTTCTTCGTCTGTTACCTCGACAAAACGGCTTGCGGCCATTTTGAAAAAAAAAACTGCTTAGAGTATTTTCCCGTGTAATAATCACCTCAAGTGCAGCCAATCAGCGCAGACAATTTTCAATAATCACCTATGTAATTACACCAGAAGCTCATGACCTTAAAGCTTCTAACTCTGGTGGAGAGCTGGCTTTTTCGAGTTTAAAAACTTGCTTATTTGTGTGTAACTTTCCCGCGCGTGTAGCTTCGCTTCGATCTTATTTCTCTCCATATATGGGCATAAAATCCCCAGCATTGTTCCAAGAAAAAGAGTTTCAAGTTACCCGCTTCAAGGTCACGTGCTTCTGATTATACTAATAAATAATAACGGATATAAATTTTGTACATTAATAAAACTGACATGTAAACACTACTTATAATTAATTAAGAAAGAAAATAAGAAGCTAGAGGAAGCGTGGAATGAGCTAGCCATCCGTCTAATGTTGATTTTACCAAAGAAACGTGGAGTTGTTTCTTTCGAAGTGAAAAGTTGTTAAGAACTTCAAATCTTTTGGAATAGTGTACAAATCTTGAGCCGCCTTATATATTCAATTAGTGATAAAGCTTCATGAACTCTTTCAGCCGAATAAATTTTTCTCTCTGGCCAAATTAATAAGTCCTTATTTCGGCATTATTCATATCAAGAGGTTAAGGAGAATTGTCGTATTAAACGGAAAATTCTCGCACGTTGTTATGGAATAATCTTTTCTCCACTTTGCGCAACAAATCTTCTTAAAATACACGATTTAAGCCGCTGTTAAACGTTGAAACTTTTAGCTGAAAATCGTGTGCAAAGGCGCTGCGAACCAAGTTTCAGGAGGCACTGCACCGTGTAACAAGACAAGTTTCACAAATAGTAGAACCACTTTCTAATTCTGCAACGGTCGCAGCAATCGCAGAGGTGATAACTGCCAGGAGTTTCACTGCGTAACACCACTTCGTGAAATTGGTCTACGCTACGCTGCGTAAGCCAATCATCAGAAACCGGCTAAGGCCATGTAAACAACATTTCGAGACCAATTTCAACGTTCCCGAGCGAGTTTCGACCTTTCTATGTTACATGCAAGGTGCAATGCCTACTGGAACTTTTTTTGCAGCGCCGTTGCACACAAGTTTCAGCTAAAAGTTTCAACGTGTAACAGCGGTTTTAGAAAAGGAGTTACGAGGGCCTAGTTGCCGATTAACTTAATCCAGGATCACCGCAAACTTTGGCTTCATTTTTTTCAACCAATGG
>NC_090894.1:27276422-27301422 GCF_036669925.1 Montipora capricornis
TAGATCCAATTTGTTTTAAGTGATCTGCAATAGAATTTGCAGTGTTCATGATTTCTTTATCCACCTTAGCTCCCGCATTCCGATTTGAGCGGCTCCAGGCTCGCATACCTCGTGTTGATTTTGGGGTCTTTCCATTGGAACACCCTCCAGTTGTTTCTCCGTTGACTCGGTTACTCTCATTAACTTCCTCAAGTTCAGGGCTTTCCGTTTCTATGGAATCATTTGTAGTTCTCCGATTATACTTTCGCCAGATTCATCCACGACCTCAGCGCTGAAGTCATCCTCGTTGTCACTCGCTGGCAACGAAGAGCTCTCAACTGTTCCAGGTGACGTTGATCTCAGATTTGTGCTTGATGGTCTGTGTGCGATATGTGGATTGAGCCATTCCCAGTTTTGAAATTCTCTTGGCACTGCATCTCGCCCAGATCTAGAAGGTATCGCCTTCAACTGCTTCAGATAACGACCATACGCAGTTCTTAAGTTGCGGAATTTGACCTCCGCCTCCGCCGCCGATAAATTAAATTTCCCGCCGATTTTTCCTTAACTGTTAGCCTTTTTGTTTTTGTCCTTGAAATCCTTACTATTACGGTTGTAAACGCACTCATACCGCGCAACTTCTTTCATAAATTCCTCGTTAGTAACGTTACCATGTTCAATACCAGCCATGTTTAAAACAAATGCGCTTTGCTACAAACGAACATTCGGGCTTTGTGGTTTAGAGGCGTTGAATCATGGGTCAGAATTAAGAATATTATGGGATACGTTTCGATCGCAGATCGCAGAATTTTGGTTTGCAGACGATCGCAGACGATCGCAGAAGTGTGTTTCCATATGATCGCAGACTGCGATCGTCTGCGATCATATGGAAACCAGCCTTAAGCCGACTCAGGAATTCTCGGCTGGACGTCTCCTGACGGTGTAGATATCCATCAACAAAGGCTAAAAATATAACACAAAAGGTGTTTCGTATTCAGAAAAGTGTTAAAGCATTCAGGATCGATCGGATCGTACTGTGAAATTACGTTAAGCAGAAAAAAGTAGTTAATTTTTTTATTGAATGACCATATTTGGGGGGAGAGGAAGGAAAGTTTTTTCAGCTCTTTCGAAGAGAGATTTGTCGCCTTCAAGTTGGTAATTTTTTGCGGGAAAATGGTGATCACGTTCCGAAATGCGGCGGGTCTAATCTGCAGATCGCAGGTCGCAGGTCACAGGTTGCAGTCATTGTTTCACCAATACAGAAAGTATCCTAAACATTCTTAAAAGCTAACCTTAGGCCTAAAAACTTTTGTTTAGGCCTAATTAGGCGTAAGGTTAGCTTTTAAGAATGTTTAGGATACTTTCTGTATTGGTGAAACAATGACCTGCAACGTGTGACCTGCGACCTGCGACCTGCAGATTAGACTCGCCGTCCGAAATTCTGGTAAAAACGTGGACGAAGCTTACGGAATAAATTTGGTTGGCCTCTGTGGGGGGATTAATTGAGCAGTCTTCGTCTGGATGTCATGGATTTCTGTATTCATGTTTTCAAACGAGTTATGGAGGCAGTAGACAATGTTGACGTCGGGGAATTAGGTGCTGGAAGCCTTCCCGATATACAGGCTCACGCTCAAACGTTGAGGTAACATAATTGCTGTTAGGTTCAATTTCATGATATCAGGATATCATGACAGCAGCTAGGAAATTGATAAGTCTGTGATTAATATTAAATGTGCCTCCCTGTGACATGCTGGAAAATAAATTAGCCCGGAATGAAAATTTACACAGCTACAATTGGGCATTGTAAATTTCCCAGTTCCTCAGTTATCGAGTTCCGTAAGTATAAAACTTAAAAATGGTTTGCTTTAAAATCCGAAAAGAACCAATTCACCGTTGCTGTTGAGAAATGTGTATGCCAGGCAAAACAAGTTGCATCTCGGTAGCCTGAAAGTGAACTGACAAAATAATTTGCCTGTGTTTCAATTAACAAATACACCAATACATCACTAACGTTTCATGTTTAACCGGAGAATTAGGGAAGCAGATGTTCGAAGGTGTAATAGCTGTTGAGTTTTATTCCTCAGTTATCGAGTTCCATAAGTATAAAACTTAAAAATGGATTGGTTTAAAATCAGAAAAGAACCAATTCACCGTTGCTGTTGAGAAAAGTGTATGCCAGGCAAAACAAGTTGCATCTCGGTAGCCTGAAAGTTAACTGACAAAATAATTTGCCTGTGTTTAAAATAACAAATGCACCAATACATAACTAACGTTTCATGTTTAACCGGAGAATTATGTTCGAAGGTGTAATAGCTGTTGAGTTTTATTCCTCGGTTATAGAGTTCCATGAGTATAAAACTCAAAAATGGTTTGCTTTAAAATCAGAAAAGAGCCAATTCACAGTTGCTGTTGAGAAAAGTGTATGCCAGGCAAAACAAGTTGCATCTCGGTAGCCTGAAAGTTAAGAAATAATTTGCCTGTGTTTAAATTAAGAAATATACCAATACATCACTAACGTTTCATGTTTAACCGGAGAAATAGGGAAGCAGATGTTCGAAGGTGTAATAGATGTTGAGTTTTATTTCTCAGTTTAATCGAGTTCCATAAGTATAAAACTGAAATATGGATTGCTTTAAAATCAGAAAAGTACCAATTCACCGTTGCTTTGAGAAAAATGTATGCCTGGCAAAATAAGTTGCTTCTCGGCAGCCTGAAAGTTAAGAAATAATTTGCCTGTGTTTAAATTAACAAATATACCAATACATCACTAACGTTTCATGTTTAACCGGAGAATTATGTTCGAAGGTGTAATAGCTGTTGAGTTTTATTCCTCAGTTATTGAGTTCCATGAGTATAAAACTTAAAAATGGTTCGCCTTAAAATCAGAAAAGAGCCAATTCACCGTTGCTGTTGAGAAATGTGTATGCCAGGCAAAACAAGTTGCATCTCGGTAGCCTGAAAGTTAACTGACAAAATAATTTGCCTGTGTTTAAATTAACAAATACACCAATACATCACTAACGTTTCATGTTTAACCGGAGAATTAGGGAAGCAGATGTTCGAAGGTGTAATAGCTGTTGAGTTTTATTCCTCAGTTATCGAGTTCCATATAAGTATAAAACTTAAAAATGGATTGCTTTAAAATCAGAAAAGACCCAATTCACCGTTGCTGTTGAGAAAAGTGTATGCCAGGCAAAACAAGTTGCTTCTCGGTAGCATGAAAGTTAACTGACAAAATAATTTGCCTGTGTTTAAAATAACAAATGCACCAATACATAACTAACGTTTCATGTTTAACCGGAGAATTATGTTTGAAGGTGTAATAGCTGTTGAGTTTTATTCCTCAGCTATAGAGTTCCATGAGTATAAAACTCAAAAATGGTTTGCTTTAAAATCAGAAAAAAACCAATTTACAGTTGCTGTTGAGAAAAGTGTATGCCAGGCAAAACAAGTTGCATCTCGGTAGCCTGAAAGTTAACTGACAAAATAATTTGCCTGTGTTTAAAATAACAAATGCACCAATACATAACTAACGTTTCATGTTTAACCGGAGAATTATGTTCGAAGGTGTAATAGCTGTTGAGTTTTATTCCTCGGTTATAGAGTTCCATGAGTATAAAACTCAAAAATGGTTTGCTTTAAAATCAGAAAAGAGCCAATTCACAGTTGCTGTTGAGAAAAGTGTATGCCAGGCAAAACAAGTTGCATCTCGGTAGCCTGAAAGTTAAGAAATAATTTGCCTGTGTTTAAATTAAGAAATATACCAATACATCACTAACGTTTCATGTTTAACCGGAGAAATAGGGAAGCAGATGTTCGAAGGTGTAATAGCTGTTGAGTTTTATTCCTCAGTTATCGAGTTCCATATAAGTATAAAACTTAAAAATGGTTCGCCTTAAAATCAGAAAAGAACCAATTCACCGTTGCTGTTGAGAAATCCGTATGCCAGGCAAAACAAGTTGCATCTCGGTAGCCTGAAAGTTAACTGACAAAATAATTTGCCTGTGTTTAAATTAACAAATACACCAATACATCACTAACGTTTCATGTTTAACCGGAGAATTATGTTCGAAGGTGTAATAGCTGTTGAGTTTTATTCCTCAGTTATTGAGTTCCATGAGTATAAAACTTAAAAATGGTTCGCCTTAAAATCAGAAAAGAGCCAATTCACCGTTGCTGTTGAGAAATGTGTATGCCAGGCAAAACAAGTTGCATCTCGGTAGCCTGAAAGTGAACTGACAAAATAATTTGCCTGTGTTTCAATTAACAAATACACCAATACATCGATCACTAACGTTTCATGTTTAACCGGAGAAATAGGGAAGCAGATGTTCGAAGGTGTAATAGCTGTTGAGTTTTATTCCTCAGTTTTCGAGTTCCATAAGTATAAAACTTAAAAATGGATTGGTTTAAAATCAGAAAAGAACCAATTCACCGTTGCTGTTGAGAAAAGTGTATGCCGGGGAAAACAAGTTGCATCTCGGCAGCCTAAAAGTTAAGATATAATTTGCCTGTGTTTAAATTAATTTGAAATAAAGAGAATAAAGAAATAATTTTCCATTTTTTAATTGCATGATGCTGGCCGTTGTAAACCGTGTTTTAGAAAATATTTCAGATTGATTTACTGTGCCTCTGGACTATTTTGACACATCACTCAAAATTAATTTAAAGTAATTTGAGTTATTTGTCGTCATTAAAACTTTATGACGAAGTTGGCCCAACAAATGTGTCGAGATTAACACCTCTCTCTCCCTTTGTCTCTCGCTCTGCCTTTTTAGTGTGAGTCTTGTTACAACACCCACTGAGATTTTGGTAATTTTTTTTAACCTAAACAGCGGGGACCCACATTCCTGACCCAAGTTAAGCTCCTCATGCTTTCCTTTGTTTCAGTAATCCAATATTGGATGCAGGTCACGTGAGTAAAACGCTCTATACTATGTCCATGCAATTGCATTTTCACAAATCGAGCTATTTTTAGACGAGTTCTTAAATAAGATTTGGCTTGCACGAGTGATGATTCTCAATGCCATGTGAAACAGTTTCTCATGCAAGAGTTGTGATTCGCTTGAAAGGTCTTGTTTCTCGGGAAAATCAATCAAATTACTCTCCTAATCATGAGCTCCTGAGGAAATGCAGTTAACACAAGCTGAATGCAATCCTATAGTACTTGTAGGATGATAATATGTAATAAATATAGAATATATTGAATAAGCTTGTGAGAGAGTCGAGAGCGGGGAAATGGGTAGTTAGAGAGAGCGACCATCAAGATAGCCATGGTATCGAGAATTGTGCTCAATCGAGTTAGCTTCATCTGCGAAAAGCATTACCTTACGAGAACTTACCCATCTTTTATATCCGGGACTCTCTTTGTTATTTACACACACTTCTTCCTCTACGGCTTTCTGTATCATATTTGTCAACACTACTCCTAGAGTAATCCCTATCACTACCAATACAACGCCAATGATGACCGCAATGATCCCAGCGACTTTTTTGCTGCACATAGCAAGGTCTGCTTTGCAATTGGTGACCTTCTTGGCACTATCCTAGCTCACAGAGGGTGTAACTAAAAGAAAGAACAACATTGATACAAGCAGGGTAAATTCTCCAATTCTCCTGCCTATGTGTCTGTTTTTCTATATTGATAAATTGTTATGAATAATATCATTCAAAAGATTAAAGTGATGCTTGAACTTTTTAGGAAAGGTGTCTCAATTCAGATTCAGATTCGAACCCATGGCCCCTGCGACGCCGGTGCAATGCTCTACCAGCTATGAAACCACACAGTTGGAAGTATGTTTATTTGAAGTGATGTTCGCTCCTATAATGGCAATTTAAGTAAATTTTCAGTTCCCGTTGAAGCCCCATGGCCATGGATTTTTGACTGACTGGTGCATATATGCAACAATTTCTTAAATTATCCTGATAAATGCAAGAATTACTTTAATCTTTCGTCTATAACTCCCACTTCAAATAAATATTTCTTTCCTTCAATAGAGTGGTTTTCTATTGAGTGTCGAAAGTAATTATATAATTTATAATTACTTTGGTTTTGCATTACTTCACTCAGTGATTTGTTCAAAGTGCGCGTGCACATTTTCCCTCACTTTGTGCCGGCAACGTGTAATTACTTCGAGTTTTGATTGGTTTACTGGATGGTCTCCGTCCTTTTTGATTGGCCAAAGTAATTACTTTGGTTTTGGTTTTAAGACACTTATTTGAAAACCGCTCTAATCATATCATTCATTGTCCCTGACCCGAGATGTCGTCTCCGCTTCACGATTGGATTAAAAGGGAATGCATGGATGCTCTTGGCTGTTCTTTGAATAGGAAAAAAAAAAAGGGTTCATTGTTGTATGCTCACTGCGTTGTCGTCAAATCCTTAAATTTGGTAATTTCAAAAGTTGTTTTGTGGAGTACGGCAAAGAAATGTACTGAAATGCGTACCACACGTGCGAGACGATTATTTTTCCTTTTTAACCAATAATATTCTTGCTTTTGGCGTCTTAAACGTCCTTCAGGGAAGATATCTGTTTACAAACATTGCTTTTGTTATTTAAATGTACCAACCACAGAAACAAAAGACACTTTGTTTCGACAGCCAATGACAGTCAGGTTGGCACATTAATGACAATAAGTGACGTCAACGATATCTCTCTTATTGTTGGTGCAAACTGTAAGACATGTTGAGTCATTTTTGTTGAAGTCTCAAAAAATGTTTATGATATAGGTACTTTATTTGTCATGGGTATTTCTCACAAAATCTACTTCAATAACTGTTTTACAAAACTTGTTTATGCTGATTCATTCAGCTGGATCATTCAGTTTGAACGTAAAAATAAATATGAGGTTATTTCCTTTCCTATTTGCCTGATGTAAAAGATGCATGTGAAAAGTGTCTTCGTAAATTATTTATTGCATAATATCAGAATTACTTAAAGTGGTTTCCACAACGCTTTGAAAGATCGTTTAGTGATTTTGTAACTTCCTTACAAAATATTTAGCTGATATGATGTTCTAGGACAACTTAGTTCAGGTCTGTAGAAATTTGAATTCTAGGTTGTGACGGGTCTGAAGAAACCTTTACATTATGAAGTCGCCCTTTTTTCCCCAGAAAATTTTAAAGGACGTTCTCAACAAGAACACGAACGATATAAGATATAAATCTGCAAATTTTGCATCCAACATCACAGTTGACTATTACTCAGGTCGGTAAAATACTTCTTCAATGTGGTTTCGAATTTTCTAAGCACTTTTTCAGACTCGACTACTTTTCAGAAATATCCAGGAAATCTGTTCGGAAAAATGTCAAAAATCTTAGGGCGCCTCGAAAGTCTGTGTTCAAATATTCGAAAATTCTAGCCCACCTTTCTTCCGAACAGATATTTGCTCCTTGGGTGTCCCCGACGGAAGCCAATGCTTCCGTTACTAACACTAAATGGTGTTCGCAACTCAGTCTCTTTAGTTCGTTCAAAACGTTAAAAGCTCTACACTGAGACTGCTGTGTAAGGCATAGTACTGTGTTTTCATATGACCACCAATATGTTCTGTGAATGAAATACACCTGCACTTTGGCAATATGGTTTTAATCTCGTAGCTTTCGTAACTCTTGACCAATCCAAGAGACTGTTGTCAAAGTTACTACTCATATTTGGGCTAAATATGAGTAAATATGGGCCACGCTTCGAAAGCACTGATGAAACGATGATTGAGCAAAAAGTGGGAAAATCTCTGATGACAGGCAAATTTCCTCGCCCACCGTAACTGAACATATCTTAAACCTCAAAATCGGCCCGAATTAAAACTGTGTCAAGATATTGAACCGTGCAGTATTTGAATTTTCCGATAATAGTTGTTGTTCCTAAATGTTCAAAAGATCACGAGGATAGAATTTCGCAAAATTTCATATATAAATTATTTCAACATAGCCTAAACTCTTGTTTTTCACGGTGTCTAAATGGCTGACACTGAGCTATAGAAACTGTTTTAAGCTGCAAGCATTTAGTTGGGGATGCTTAAAGAACTAATGCGAGAAATATCTGAAAAAAATGGTAGAGAAAACCTTCATGGAAAAGAAAGCCTTCCTAGTTCAAAGACGAAATCAGTGAGAAACAGTAGCGATTTCAATTCCGATGAATGCTCGCTTCTTTAATTTCGCTCATTTTGCTTTTATATAATCTTTTTTGTCTGCCATGTTTTCTCAAACCCTTCAGCTGAATGGCTCCCCGCCGAGTTAAGTTGTTTTTGTCTCTCCGTTTTGAACTTTCCCCCACGTTAAATGAATGTTGGGTCGGTTTGTCCTGGCTGACATCATACTACAAACGCTCCTTTAGGCCTGTGAGCTTATGCCAAACCGAAAGATTCATTTCGTTTAAAGTAGAAAAAGCTGTAAGCAGATTTTTCTATAGAAAATCAGGCAAGCAAGCAGTAGCGGGAACTGCAATGTGAGATCGCACTTAACGCGAAGCCTACCTCACTATCACCCCAAGGAACGGAAAAAAGGGCATACAATACCAGCTTGCCAAACGAACTTCTGCGAACTTCTACCACATACATGCAACTTCTCGCCCGTCAACTTGACTTCAGGCAATTTTTGATGCCAAGATAAATGATATATTGTCAACTTCGAATTCACTGCACGCCTGATATAAGCTAATAGGGCATCATCTTTTATTTGATCACCTGCGCTTTTGACAGCTAAAATTGAAAGCAACTGATGTGCATGTGATTACAAGCGGGACTTTTGCATTTAAATTTAAAAACGAAGAAACAACAGCTCAGAAATAAAAATTGCAAATTTTAAGTTTTCCAATAACCGTCCTAGCTACCAACAGGTAAAAATTGATCAAAATATATCTTGCATGACACAAACGTTATTAGGAAGGATCGCAACTAGAAAAAATATGAACTTGAAAGCAAGAAAACGCAGTCTTGTGTAACAAAACGAGCCGCAGTGTTTTATCAGGTTTAAAAACACGAGGCGTAGCCGTGTTTTTAGAGGTAACCCAACTACAAGGGTTACCCTAGCAGAAGGGGTTTACAAGCAAAATTTAACTGGTAGGGTTACTCTACCACCCGGGACAACTTTGCGTGCTTGGTAACCGCCAGCATTGCAAACCCAATGAAAACCGCTAAAAAGTTGTCCCGAGTAGGCGAGTTGTCCCTAGCAGAGCGTTTACAAGGCAGCTAGGGTTACCTTGGAGCTAGGGTAACCCAAGCACTCAGATAGGGTTACCCTTGCGCCAGGGTAACCCTAGCTGCCTTGTAAACACGCCAATGAAAAAAAGAAGATGAAATATGTGAGTGCTAGGGCAACCCTCTTGCTAGGGTAAGGGTTACCCTACCTGCTTGTAAACAGGGCCTAAAAGCATTGCCACAAAGAGCGTGTCCCTCGGGAGTCCCAACAAAGTTTTAAATGCGATGGGAATACATTAGCATACAAGAAATACCAGCCCTCATTACTCCGTATTCTTTATACAAGAATTCCAATGAGGAATATTTTAGCATATGCAGGTGACCAAGTGACGTTTTATCGACGTTTTAATAGGCTGTTAACGTTAGGGTCATGAATTAATAGTGAGTTTTTGAAAACAACCTGATGTATTTAAGGTGTAAGGAGCCAGTAGGAGGAATTTGAACCAGTTGTTAGCAACTTGCGACTAGGACGATTTTATAGAGCCCGCAGCCAACCCAGCTGGACACATTGTTCATTCAGGTTCTAGCTAGATAAGCGACATAGCTCTCCAGTTAGTTCTAGTAGCTCAATGGCTAGAGCATACGACAGGTCATATCGGTCGTCGGTTCGAAATCCTGTCTATAGTCTACCATGCCTCAGATTCTTCAGTTGCCTTTTCACCCGTCGCCAAGCAACCCGGCAATACAATCTACTTTGCTGAAGCAATTGCAAGAAAACGAGAGCTTTTGAAGGTTATAATTCGAGTAAAGTTCTTATGGAATCTATTAACACAACTCAGGACAAAATGACATACGGTTAGAATCATTTGCAAGTCCAAAAAGCTAAAATGCCCTTTTCTGAGAGAAGAAGATTCAGTAATGTGGACGACTTTGGTCAGCTGAAGGCGAAGAAACGCTCGACTCCTTTATACACCAATAAGGAGTTAAAGAAACGACGGCGCCTAAGATTACGACAACGCCCCAAAATAATAATTGCATTGGTTAAAGAGGAAAAAGAGTCGTGCTCACGCGCGGCACGCAATCTAACACATATTTTTGCGGTTCTCTGCGTACTGACAACGTTGTCATATCAACTGGAGGCTTTGACGACGACATGGGAAAACTAATGCGATCCTTTCATTCTCTATTTTTCTATTCCTCTGAAACGTGAACGGCTGATATTTTTTACAGGTCACAGGTCACAGGACACTGTTTTACTATCACAGAAAGTTTCCTTAACATACGTAAGGCTTATCTTAGGCCTAATTACTGTTTCTGTTTTGGTAAGACAATGACCTGTGGCTTGTACAAAATACCTGCCGAAACGCGGAGCAACTCAATTCCCTTTGAACCGAAGAGAATTAAAATCAGTCCTTCATGTACAAATGCACGAAACACGATCATTACGTAACAGCTATGAACTAGTAAACCAACTTTCAAAAAGTCATTAGGGAACTTAAGCAACGACAACGGCGACGGCAACGAAAACATCACAAATGTGCATATTTAGTAGGCAAAAACAATAGCTTTGCACGCCCTGCACGTGCGTTTTTCACTTTTGTCCATTTCTTTGCCGTCGTCAGCAAAACAGCAACGTGAATTGGTCAAATTTTTGGTTTTAAGGAGAACGTCAGCACTTGACGATAAAGTTTCATTTTCTCCCCTAAATTAAGCGCCGTTACGACCAATGTCATTTTTGAGGAACTATCACACCCTTGTCATATAGAAGGGTTCACATGATTACAAAGTGATTACAATGACGCGAATTTATATTTTGAGATGACGTTGTCGGTGCCGTCGCCGACGTCGTTGCTTAAGTTAAGGAGCTTAAGATCTACGACGACGACGTTGTCGAAAACGCCAGAAAACAATGATATCATTGGTTAAAAGAGCATAAATAATCGTGCTGCACGTGCGGCACGGATTTTAGCTCATATTTTTGCGGTTCTCTGCATGACGACGACGTGAAATCACTATATTTTAGGCTTTGACGACAACGTTAGCATGCAACAGAGAATCTTTCATTCTCTATTTTCAGTCTGAAACCGGTCGTACCAATTTACTTTTAGGATACTTCGCCCACATTGTACGACGTGAACAAGAGGAAATAATCACGAAATACTTCTACTAGAGCAAAGTCTATTTTGAGGTGACGTTTTCGTCGACGTCGCCGTCGTAGATCTTAAGCTCCCTGTTCCCTATTAAGCAACGACGACGGCGACGGCGACGGCAACGAAAACCTCATCTCAAAATATAAATTCACGTTGTTGTAATCACTTCGTAACTACTTCAGCCTTTTTAATATGACTAGGGTGTGGTAGTTCCTCAAAAATGACACTGGTCGGAACGGCTCATAATGCCTTAAATTTGGTTATTTCACGTTGCTGTTTTGCTGACGACGGCAAACAAAAGGACAAAAGTGAAGAGCGCAAGTGCAAGGCGTGCAAAGCTAGTTGTTTTTGCCCACCAAATATGCAAATTTGGGACGTTCTGGTTGCCGTCTTCGTTGCCGTTGCTTAAGCTTCCTATTAAGGTTCTATGACGGCAAGGTTGACGAAAAGGTCACCTCAAAATATCACTTTGCACTATTCGTAAGTCTGGTACGATTATTCCATCTCGCTCGCGTGGTACAATGAGGGCGAAGTACCCTAAAAATAAATTGGCACGAGCGGTTGTGTTATGTTGAAACCCGAAACATGGGGTCTTTTTAATGAGGTTTCCAAACGTGAAATGAGCGGACTGTGCTGAAAATTCTTCACTTAGTTTGATTTTCAGTCGCAGCAGTTACTGAAACAAAGCGAAGCCAGAAATACTTGTTAAACAGACCAAACTGTAACAAGCGATTTAAATCAGCGACCACGTCGGACACCACTCCTCCACCGGCTCAAATTTACAGTTTTCCTTCGAATTTTCCCGTACCAGCTGCTTTGGTTTGTCGAGGTGATATCACAAGCAACATGGGAGTTTTTTAAGCTACAGTGGAAAGATTACCAAGTAGCAACTGCCGTAAATGCTAAGAATCTAGCACTTTGACTCCCCACTCTCAATCTATAGTTACTGAATTTTGGCAGCAAAGACGTTACGATTGATTCAGCATTGCAATAGCTAGAGAAGTTATTTCATTTCTAAGAAGAACGTGGTTTGTGAGAGGTACGTGTTTAATTCTTGTTTGCAAACGCCTGGAGAAGCAGTTGACAGCTATGTCCATAGACTGAGAAAGCTTGCGTCGTCATGTGCATAATTATGCATTTGGAACATTGACTGAAGAAATTATCCGTACGGGCTAGTCATGGGAATTCAAAATAAAGGCACAAAAGCTAGATTGCTGAGAAAAAAATATTTGCTAACTTCTAGATAAAGCTTTTGATTTGTGAAAATCAAGTGAGATAACTAACAAACAGCTGAAGCCGTTACAGCCTTCTGAGAAAGTTTAACAGTGAAGTGCTACACTTGATGAATGTGAAACCAAAACCAAAATCTAGCAAGAAACCACGTAAACCTCAAAATCAGAAGACATCACCAAATCCTCTGGCTAGAAATTGGAAATGTAGGTTTTGCGGTCAGTAGAGTATCATTCTGAAGAATAGAAGAGATCACTACAATCAAAGGGTGTGGCAAACAGTTGATGTCCAGTATTTCATTCGTAGTAGAAGGAAAGTACACAGAGCAGCTTACATGTCAATTAGACACAGGTAGTACTTGTAATGGGATTAGCTAGAGAGATTTGAGAAACTTATTACAGGATGGGAATCAACCCCCGAACAAGTCTAATGTCCAGTTAAAGGTGTTTGATGGCACCTCAATGCAGCATGTTGGCGAGACGACTCTCACAGTTGACGGAAGTGGCAAGCTTCATGAACTCAATTTTCAAGTGGTGAAGAGCTTGTAAGCAGTTAGGACTTCTCAAATTAGAGATAGCTCCTGTAGAGTCCATTCATGTCCTACAGATTGGTAACCTGACCAAGCAGTATATTCTGTCACACTATACAAAGATGTCCTTGAAGGTCTACTGTAGGCCATCTTGGGAATACATCCATTATCACTGATCCTAGAGTCAAGGCAGTACAATGACATAACTATTGTCCAGTATCGGTTGACCTGAGAGACAAAGCTAAGGCCAAGCTTGATGACCTGGAGAGAAAAGGAAGTGGAGAAAGTCCTGGAACCAAACGAATGAATAAGCAGCGTGGTAGTGGTAACAACCCCTGACAAGGTCAAAATATCTTTCTTGATCCTAAATTTCTTAACAAGGCAGTTATCCGCTCAACGTATCATTAAAAAATGCCCACTCTAGAGGATTTGCTGCCTAAACTTGGTAAGGCCAAAGTTTTTAGTACTGTAGATACCAAAGATGGATTTTACCAAGCTGAATAAGACGAAGGCAGTCTTAAAACGACCTTTTGGACTTCTTTTGGTCACTGCAAATACCTAAGTTTGTCTATAAATAAGTTTGCCCGGGTTGCAGTCGTTAGAGATTGCACACTAGTGATAGGATATGGAGAGACTGATATTCAAGCAAACAAAAATCATGATGCGAATCTTGGCTCCTAGAGCAAGCGTGCAAGTAAGGTCAATGCCCACTTAAACAGAAGCAAAATGAATCTCAAAAAGTCGCAAGTCAAGTTTATGGGGACTTTTGATCACCACCGATCTAGAATGGGTTGAAGCCGTTCAGGAGATGCCGAAGCAGACATCAAAGAAATTACTTATCGAAGTTTCCAACAAGAGTATCTGAAGTTGCTTAGCCATTGAGATAAATGACCAAGACAGAAGCAAAGTTTGTTTGGTCCAAGCAGCAGGAGTAAGCCTTCCAGGAAAAGCGAGAGCTAGTAGTCCAGCATCCTGTACGTGCACAAGTATTATGAGCTGCACAAGGAAGTAACGGTCCAATGCGATGCGAGTGAGTATGGATTAGGAGCAGCGTTACTTCAAAATGGGCAACCAGTCGAGTTTCCCTCAAGGAACTTGTCACAAACTGAAAGACAATAAACACAGATAGAGAAGGAATGTCTGGCTAGTTTCTTTTCCTGCTGAGGCTCTAAAGATGCAAGCCTGGGGCGCAGATGTTTGTGGCCTATCATTTGTCTAGAGCTACACTAGCAGTCAAGGAAGAGATGACCGACAATTTTCAAGTTTTTGCTCTTGAACTTGAACTCACTCCATTTGATTTCATCAAAGTGTCTCTGATCCAGAAAGGCTAGCACAGCTACATAGATGCACTGCTCAAGACGTTGTCCTAGAAACCATCAAAACTACAGTCTTAACAAGATGGCTTGCGAAAAGAGACTGTGCACTGGAGTTACCGCGATGAGATTTCACTCCACAATAACTGTCTGATGTTGAAGAGCCAGAGAGTGATAATTCCTAAAGTCCTACGTCCAGAAATGCTTTAAAAGATACATTCTAGTCATCAATTGCAAGGAATTGCTTCACGTTTACCAGAGGCTAAAGATGCAGTGTACGGGCCTGGTATGAGTGCTGAAATCAAAGCCCTAGTTGAAAGGTGCCACATTTGTGCCGAGTTTCATACCAGGAATTCTCGTTAGCTGATGCAATTAATAATTAATGCCATCAGAACCCAGACCAGAGTAGCCACCGAATTAAGGGTTCACTGTAGAAAGAAAGGATTATCACACAGTCGTCGATTACAACTCGGATTTTGTTGAAGTGAGTGAGCTTGAGGACACCACAGCACCAATCATTCAAGTACGTAAAGAACATTTCAGCAGACAAAATGTTCCACACACGGCTGTTTCAGATAATGGTCCTCAATTCATCAATCAAGAATTTCACGAGATTTAAGTCTTCTTGAATTAAACCATGTTACTTCGGCTAAAGCTAATGGAAAAGTGGAATCCTTTGTCAAGGTTGTGAAACAGTTGTTCAAGAACACTGCCCGCGACGGTAAAGACACTAAGTGGTCAGTTAGCTCTGTTAAATTACAGAAACACACCGACAGAAGGGGTAGATGCAACACCAGCTCAGAGACTCGTGTCCCACAGGACCTTGAACCCACACTGTCAATTCTACTCCTTCCTGAAGTCGTTCAAAATTCTGTAGAGAACATATCTCTACTGTTCTGGATCGGTCAAGGCTTGAATCTCACTCACACGATTTCTCACAAATGGCTTAGACCTCCAGCTCTGTCCACGGATCCAGTACAATACGTCGAATCTATCAGACCAAAAGCTCCATTTTTCTTTCTTTATGCCAAGCTTTTGGCCAACGGTTTGACTCAGCTTAAGTCCCAAAATGGCAGCTATTAACTCTAATAGAGGTATACTGATGGTCTGCAGGGGTGCAACGCGTGATCTTGACACACCAAGACGAAAGCTTATGGTTTCATCCTCATAAACGTGTCTGAAGTACGAAACCGCTCCATATGCCTCTTGAAATGAGTCAACAAAGGTGTGCAAGATCACTTCCTTTACTGCAGCTGGAGTTCTCATACATCGGGGAATCCGAATTTTTACTAGGGCACAGATTTCTTCAAACCACCTGGATGCTTTAAGTGATAGGTTCACGCTGACTGGCTCGTCCCAAACCACACCGCTTGCCCAAATCTCTTGAAGTACAACCTTAGCACGCACTGTATATGGAGACAGGAAACCCAAAGGGTTAAACAAGGCTGCTGCCTTCTTTAAAAAACTGGGTTTGGAATAGACATGCTTTTCAGGGGATGGATTAAATAAATTTGAAACTTGCATACATCATCCATAGGGCACCACAGGACTCCCAGGGTTTTGGTGGGCGGTAGTTCACCCCGGTCCAGATCAACTTCTGTAGCACATTCCGATGATGGAATAAACTGTAACACCTCTGGCTCGTTTGACAACCACTTTCTAGGGTACATTCCCGCAGAGATCCACAGCCGTGACAGCTGGTTGTACAATTCTACTGCTGTCTTCACATCTCTTTGATATAGCACATTAAGGCTACAGGGTCATGGCGAAATCTGAGTAGCACCTCAAACAAGTCATTCTGTAGTTTAGGTTATTGAAGCACAACGTCATTTAAGGACATATCGTTAAATTTTGCAGAGGCATCAAAGACTATACGGGTCTTGGTTGTTGCTTTTCTGGCCTCAATATCGGGAAGTGGGGTAAATACCAGACTTGATCTGGGATAGAAATCTAGCACTTCACATTACCCTCTATTCAGTTAACTCTGTTTAAAATATAAGTGCTACACGGCCAACGTTTGTATAAACGTAACCTTTCCTTGTACTTGTACATGTTTATTGCCGTGACTTTAACATCTTCAGTTCTCACGGCCTGCTCCCGTCTGACCTTGTAGCTCAGTCGGTAGAGCGGCGGAGATCTAACCCGAAGGTCGTGGGTTTAATTCGCACCTTGGTCAGAGTTTTTCTCTGTCCTTGTGTGGGCCCATTTCCATCAGTAAGGCTAACGCTCACATGGCTCATATGGGATAGAAATCTAGCACTTCACATTACCCTCTATTTAGTTAACTCTGTTTAAAATATAAGTGCTACACGGCCAACGTTTGTATAAACGTAACCTTTCCTTGTACTTGTACATGTTCATTGCTGTGACTTTAACATCTTCAGTTCCCACGGCCTGCTCCCGCCTGACCTTATAGCTCAGTCGGTAGAGCGGCGAAGATCTAACCCGAAGGTCGTGGGTTCAATTCCCACCCTGGTCAGAGTTTTTCTCTGTCCTTGTGTGGGCCCATTTCTCTCAATAGGGCTAACGCTCACATGGTTCTTATGGGATAGAAATCTAGCACTTCACATTACCCTCTATTCAGTTAACTTTTGATCTGGCTTGACTTCTTCAGGAGGGACTTTATGGATTTATCTTTTGTCTTGATAGGATTGGATGGATCTATTCACTTGTTTTTAGGCTTCACCAAACTCTGGGGACCGCTTTAGGTCTTTCACAGTGCTTTGCAGATGAGGGAAAGGCCATGCTGTAGTTATCACGTAATAAGGCATTGTCCCATTACCAAGGCATTCCAATAGAGTAGTTGCCGTCAGCAAATGTCACGGACTTACAAACTGTATCTATTGCAAACTTCTCATAGGAATTGACAATCAGAGTTTCTTTAGGTTCCTCTATGTCTCAGTAGCGGCGAACAAGACTACTTAAGGCTTGTGCATCATTCAGAAAGAACGTGAAGGTTGTCCGAGTTCTCCCGGTCGGTACGTCTGGGTTAACAATGCAAGTCCACTCCAACGCAGTTAATCTAGCTATAGGCTCTGCTGGCTTTCCCTTCACATCTTCTAATGAGTACAGTAAATCAGCCTGATCCACACCAATCAGCAAGTCTACGGTGGGTCTGGGTCCTACTGCCGGAAACGTGATGCTCTTAAGATGCTCCCACTCGTCCTTTTGCTTACTCCAATCCACAACTCTCATATCTTCGGTGCCCTTTTCAATTGTGTACCCAGAAGCTAGTAGTTTGGATACTTTTCCATCAGAACTGCTGATCGCCAATTCAACTGCTGATGTGTCCAACTTTTCCTGGTTGTCGTTCGGTACATGAACTGTATGTTCGTGTGGGGTGCCTTCAAGTCCCAGTGCTGCCGCAATGTTGCTAGTCAAGTATGTCCTACTTCTGGCCTCATCGAGGAGTGCGTTTACTTTTAGCCTTCGTTTAGCATTGATCACAAAGACAGGAACCGTTCTCAATGCTGAAAACAGCTACGGTGGCACAGGGCCTGTTCCTGTGTTGTCTGTGTGGGTTCTCTCATTTGACTCCCCCTCAGTGATGGCATTGGCTCTTGATGCATTATATGAATTGGCTTCGTTAGCTACCAATGCTTTCTTTTGGATGTTCATCATCAATCCGCAGACCCTGCTTCTGAAGCATGCTTCTCTACGGTGTCCATTACTGAGAAATCTAAAACACAGTTTATCCTCTTTAGCTATGTTCCATCTGTCATCTACTGACATCTCCTTAAAGTTTTCACAGGCCCACAAACCATGAGATTCCTTGCAGGCCTTGCATATCTTCACATATCTCTTCTTGTGGTCAGGGACTTCTTTGGCAAGGAATGCTCTCTCTTTTATGGACACACTGAGTACACGTGTTATTGTTTCAGACGCTGTGGTCAAAAACTCTGAATCTATGTCAATAAACTCTCTTAAAGTCCTTACACTCTCAACTCTACGGTTGTCACAGACCCACTGCTTATACTTGGCCAGAGGATTCTTGTTGAACTTGCGTTGTATAGTGATATAGAGGAACCCACTACCAAGCTCTGCTTCCTGGTTGGCATTTGTAAGGTGATGAATGCACAAAACTACTCGAGGGATACACTGAGGCTGCACCATTTAAAGTAATGGACGTTGATGAACACAAGTTTGGAACTGATGATTGAGTGGAGAGTTGACGTAGCGTAGTCGACTGAGTTCTTGAACTACTATTTCGTTTCAGTCTGTTCCTCTGAGCTTTTCTCTCTAACGTTTACAATGTTCTCAATTACTGCCGACTCACCTTCTTAAGGTTGTTTTTTTCGTTACTGTTCTTTAGGCAATGATCCCCGCTCCACTTTTCTCTGACTTTCTGCATGTGTTTCCTCTCAACTCGTGTAATACTTTCGTGAACTCCCGTTCTCGCGTAATAATTTCTTGTTCATGGTGCTCCGATCACTCTTTGATTGTAGATTATCCGTTCGGTGCTGCCCTGGAAGCGCTTAGGATATCACCCTGAGTGGAACCGCCGTTTAGATATCCTGTTACAAGCCTTTCAATGTGGCTGAAATCTTCCTCCATCTTTTCAAGTTCGAGTGCTACGGCGGCAAGTCTCGATAAGTGTCCAACAGTCTCATAATGTGTTTCTAAACTCTCGACTGAACTAATTCTTCAAAAGCCACAGAAAGAAGACTCAAACGTTCCATCAACTGCATTTTCGAAGCCCTTCCTCCCTCCAAAGTCATCATTTACTTTGTTTTGGTTCTTGTTTAAGCTGTTTTTGTACTGCACTTTGTCCTTTTTAAGTCGTTCGGCCGTCTCGTGTTCGGTTACAAACACATACGAATCCCATTAAAATTAAGCCGAATCAACTTAGAAACCTCGCTCTGCTACCAGTTGTTCTCCAGGATTATGGGTTCAGAACTATGACTCCACAATTAAGTCGATGAAACTGGAACGATTTTATTTTATCACACTCGAAAACAAAGTACAAACTTCAAGACCTCCGTCGCACCGGTATCACGAGGTCACGGTTCATACCCCGTTGAAGACTTGTATTTTTCAGGCTTCCCTAAGCAGTTGCTATGATTGCGTCCATAACTACGATGATCATAGCTTTACGTGACTTAATATCCGAAGTTTAGTATATTATTCATTTCATATATCATTTTGTTCAATAATTATTATTGTTCAAAAAATTACCTTGAAGCATGATCTGTGGAAAGCATCTGTTTTTGTTTCGTAAAATTGGCTGCCACTAAGACCGACAAAAATTAGAAAAAGATCGAGGGATGTCCGAAAACAGACGTAAGTACTGAACAAGAATTAGTCAACGAATTTTAATAGGCTTCAAAAGGCCTACAAAGGCAAGTAAGCTCACCACAAGAAAGATGAACTGTCACAATGCAAGTACGTGTAGCTAGCTTGTTGATCATTTTAGCGCTTACGGACAAGAATCACGTCATGATTTCTCTCTTCATATACAACGTTACGCTGGTCAATTAAGAGCCATTTTCCGAAAAAAAGATCCAATCTTCCCAAAGAAGCAAGGAAATATCCACTCAAAAAGTGAAAAACTACTTGTCGCCGTTGTGAATATCCCAGAGTGCACCACAAAAACAGGTGCAAATGTATTAATTCACATGGGAGAGGAGTGACAAAATTGCAAAAATCAATCCACAAAAAGCTGAAAATTTTAATTTTAAAATCCCGTGGTGACCCTTATTATTATTTTTATTTTAGTTTGAGGCTCTTTGAGTTCGGGATTGATTTGTGGATCCGTGTAAAATTGATAAAGAGCGTTTTTTGTGACTCCACTGGAGGGCTGTCAGCCTCAAAAATGGCTCTGTGTTCACGTTTTTGTGATAAAAACCACATTTACATGATCATCCGGTTGCAATTTCCTATTTATTTTAAATATCTTTTCCGTTCCTTTTATTAACGTTTGTGCCGATAACAACTGAAAAAAACTTACGTTTCTTTGTTTAAGCAAAAAAAATTAAAATTTTAAGTGGTCACTTTTTCAAAAATCAAACCATATATCTCCAGAAAAAGTAGGATTATGCCCTACTTTCATTTAACATTCCAAAAACCTAAACTAAGATCTACTTCTCTGCGTAATCATTCCCCGGGAAAAAAATTCTTCTCCGTATTATGTGGCGCCGTCCTTAATAGTGAGACACGAAACAATAGCCAAAATTAAAAGTGTTGATGTTGCCGATAAAATCCGTCCTCAGGTTGAATCCGTTTACGCCTAGGTTAAATTGGTGATACTTATTTTACTTATATTGAATACACACTCAGATGAATTTAAGAAACTTTTTTTGGAGCCTAAATTAAGCCTAGAGAAAATTCGGGTCAGGTTAGGATTAGTTTTAGTTATAATACATGGAGGTCAATTGACTCAGTATTATACTAGGAGTTCTCATTGAAAAGTGAGTCCTGCCGTTGGTAGCCTGTTTGTATGTGAATATGACAATGGGAACTTCGGCGAAAATATAACTAATTTTATCTCCAAAAAAACATGGTTACAGATAATTTTGAAATTCGTCTAATGCATGTGCATGTGAATCAAATAGGTACAAAAAATTTGGATTTTTTCATAACAGCCATCACATAACCATCAAGCACTAACATTGCATTTGGACTATCTGAAAATGCATTAATCAAAACCTGCTTCAGTAAGCCAAATGGCCCTTCGCCACAAAATGAGCGATCGATGCGCCCTTGGTCAAATTTGCTGTCGTTTAAACAGTACTCAAAATTGTTCTGAGAGGTTTCCACCTCTGGCAACTCGTTTATTAAAGGACTATTGGTATCGGATACCATTTTATTAGTTAGTGCATGTACGTTCATGCGATCTCCATGACATAAGATGTCAGGAATCGACCGAATCCGATCGCCGATTGAAAAGCAAAGCTGCAAGTGACATAAATGCACACTGTCGGCCTCTAGAGTGCGCATTGAAAGCTTCATGACCTTGATGAATGCTTCCTCGAATAGAAATAATCATAATAGATCGGCAAAAGCGATCAAAGAAAAGTAAAAATCCGCAACTTACCTGTAAAGAGCGTAAACCTCGACTCTTCCGCTGCGAGCACACACAAATTTCCGCTGAGCGAGCACATGTGAACTTCATCTGTCACAGTGACACAGCTGCTGACTGGCTAGACCAGGGCCATATAAGAAGATTCCTGATAGGCTGTTTCTTAATGCGAAGGATGGAACGATGAGTCGATGGAAACAAAATTCTCAATTGCTTCAAGAATATGAAGGCTGCCTATCGACAGCAATAAGAGCAAATAACGAAATTAAGAACTGTGTTGGGTTGAGCATGTTCGTCGTTGTAGTGTATACTGAGTGGTGAAGACATAGAACTATAGAGATCTGGAGGGTCCAAGTCCGCTTACTGGTAAATGCATAGTACCCTTACCATGTTGTAATACTCACTCAGATGAACCCTAACCCTAAACCTAACCCTAACCTTTACAACATTGACCGAGGAAAAATAAACGCTGTTGTTTTCCTAGACCTAAAAAAAGCTTTCGATACGGTTAATCACGAGATCCTTTTATCGAAATGAAATAATTACGGCATACATGGCATTTCTTACAACTGGTTTAAGTCCTATTTGGACAACCGCACTCAAAAGTGTTCCATTAATGGATCACTTTCTAAAACTTGCTCACTAAGTTGCGGCGTCCCTCAAGGGACTATTTTGGGTCCATTGTTGTTTTTGCTATATATCAATGATCTGCCAAACTGTCTAACGAATTGTGTGCCATGGATGTACGCAGATGACACCCACCTAACATATGCGGGTGACAATACAGGCGACATAGAATCAAGACTTAACCATGATCTAGAAAATGTTAAAAAATGGTTGATAGCAAACAAACTTACCCTGAACATGACAAAAACCGAATTTATGCTGATTGGATCAAGGCAGAGGTTGTATGCTCTCACAAATTCTCCAATTCCCGAGATTAACGGTGCTCCTATCAATCAAGTTTCCGTTGCTAAATCCCTGGGCGTGCTTATTGATAATAATCTTAACTAGAGTAGCCATGTCGATAAACTGACAAAGAAAGTAGCTTCTGGAATTGGAGCCCTCAAACGTATAAGGCATCTCGTTCCTCAGACGACATTGCGCTCTATTTATCACGCTTTACTTCAACCGCACTTTAACTACTGCAATGTCGTCTGGGGAAACTGTGGTATCACGTTACATGACAAATTACAAAAACTGCAAAATAGAGCAGCCAGAGTTTTGACCTTCTCTAATTTTGTTGCAAATGCTAGCGAGCTATTCCAAATGTTAGGCTGGAAAAATCTAGTTAGCCAGCAACAAATTGCGCTGGCCACAATGGTCTATAAGTGTCTTCAGGGGCTAGCACCGGAATATCTATGTTCTAAATTTACAAACCGCGAATCTGTTTATAGTTTAAGAGACTCAAGTAATGTTGAGACTGAATGGATAAGTGCATGAATACAGAAACCGATGGGATGATACGAAACATGAAAAAAATGTGTTTAGATGCGTAAGACAGAGCTTGGGAGAAGGTAAGTGTTTTCAGTCCTTTTTGGGGCTTGATAGCTGCTTTAAACTAGGTAGCTATAGTGCATATTCAACCTACAATTGTAGTAGGTAAAAAGAGGATGACCAAGTTAACCTACGTAAAAACGGATTCAACATGAAAACGGATTTTGCCGGTCCCCTTTACACTCTCGATGACTATCAGCCACACATCTTCGTCAAACACATGAATGAAATATGGCCGAAAGTCATTGAAACTGTCAACACTAAAAATCGTTTTGTTGTTTGGGCTACACTGTTCTTTTTTTAAGAACGTTTCGGGCTGAGATTAACCATTTTTTTAAAAACATACGACAAAGAATAAACCCAGGCTGAGAATCAGTTACTGAAGAAAGGCTTCATTTTGCTCATTAGTATTTTTTTTTTTTGTAAGTAGTACAAATAAAAGTAAAAGAAATCATGTATCTTTAAGGGTACCTCGATCGATATAGAGACCAATGTATCGATCGAGACACCGATCGTTATTAGATCGACTCTCGACCGACAAGCGACCGACATGTCGACCAACTGTCGACCGAGAGTCGACCGCTGGTCAACCGATACAGATCATCGACCGCAACTCCATGAAAATTTACCTATACATTACTGACATTCCAACGTCATTTCACCGACACTCCATCGGCGTTCTGGCGTTAGCAGTCCGATATATCGGCAACAATTCGACCCACAGAAAAAATACACCGTGTGTGTAACTGGCTCTTGTTGACCTTTGTCGACTCCAAAAATTATTTCCCCTCAGGCAGAATAAGTGTCGGTGAAATGAGCGTGAAATGTCAGTAATGTATCGTTAACTTTTCATGGAGTGGTGGTCCATGGTCTATATCGGTAGACCAGTAGTTTACTCTCGGTCGACAGTCGATCGACATGTCGGTCGCGTGTCGGTCGAGTGTCAATCGAGTAACGATCGATATGTCGACCGATGCATTGGTCGATATGTCGATCGAGCTACCCTAAAAGATAATATGCCTGATCCAAATAAATCATGTAGAACTACAGTCTAATAGAACAATTAACTCAAATACTTAGGAATAAATAAGAAAACCACTTGTGACAATGTGGTTTTCTTATCGTGCATGATACAATGAAGAGCAAGTCAGTCAGTGACAATCGAACTTGGTAGACGACATAACTTTAATTAACGACATGAACATTTTGAGGCTCAAATTGCAAAATATAAGAACCGGTTCAGTTGTAGAAGACGTTAAGGGTGTATGTTAAAAGAACTAGTAAATCAATGTTTCCAATTTGCCAGCATCATGAGAATTTTCAAGCGACTTTTTAAAGGTATTCGTATTATTTCCGCAAACGTTGAGTACTTTTAGATCTACGACGGCGACATCGACGAAAACGGCACCTTGAAAATATAACGCTGCTCATTCGTAGGTCTTTCGCGATGATCCCATCTCGTTCGAGTCGTACAGTGTTAGGGAAGTTTGGAACGAGCGGTTTCACAGTAAGAATGGAGAACAAGAGATTCGCACTTGTAGGCTCGCGTTGACGTTAACTGAAACCTCAAATTGGGTGATTTCACCGAGGGTACCCAACGAGCAAATAAAGCAAAAAGTTTTTGAGAGAATTTATTAATAATTTCTAGGTTCATTGTAATTTATGAAGACTGTCTAAAGAGGTTTTATCACCTAGAAGAATTTGAGCTAATAATTGAAGTGTCCGAACATTGTAGGGAGTGATGTCTTCATTTCAGAAATTGCTAGCTAAAGGTTACCTTCTAAGGACTTCCAACCGAACCATTTGGTCATCCGAAACTGCTAGGTGACCTTTTTAAGGACGGTGCCTACCATTTTTCTTGCGCATACGTTCTGCGCATCTCCAGATACTCGGATTTCCTATCTATGATGCTTACTAATGCATGGATATTTTTGGGTGGTTTAAAACTATGCAGAGAAAGTAGATCTTAGTAAGTACTCTTGGTATCCAGCTGAAAAGAAAATTGGAGTTAACTGTTGTGTAGGGGTATCAAAACAGAGGAATAGTTCAGTCTTAAGACTCAACATTTAATAACATGGCGGAAAACCAGCACAGACTAAGCACATGGTCACAATTTACCCATGATTCTTCTGGGGCTCGTAAAATAATAATT
>NC_090894.1:27306422-27308922 GCF_036669925.1 Montipora capricornis
CATTTTAAACTCGGAAAATGGCAAAGCCATTTCCGAGTTATTGGACGAGAGCTGGCTGTTGCTCCATCCGTCAATCCAGAGTGCTTGGGCTTTTTGGTCAGCGGGTGAACGTCCGGAAAGACTCTAGGATAATGGGCTCCATTTTCCCAGAAAACGTGGGTCCCGGTCTTATTACGCTTGCTTGAGTTTAAACTGAAACAGAAAAGAGAAAACAGTAAACAGTAGAATGGCGGGTTGAAAGTGTTCGAGAAACAAAAAAAAAAAAGCCTTACCCATCATAAAAGAAACTGGAGAAATGATCATTGGCTTGCTGTAAGAGCGCGTGAAGATGAAACTTCTGACGCTTTCGGTAACTGTATTTTTAGTCTTTCAGCGTGCATTCCGTCGTGCAGCATACCATCGTGCAAGCAACACGATCGACAAACTTTTGTGGAAATATTTTATGTGTATCCGCTGACTACTGCATAGCGCTTGCGCATTTATCGTCTTTGTGAGGCAACTATGAAGGGCAGTATGGAGGGCGAGAAACTTACACAATTTAAATACTTTTTGCTCGTTTGATAAACATACACCTTTATTGAGTGCCAAATTACCAGACCGTATTTAATAACTAAGCCGCCACAAATGTACAAAATTGATGATTCAGAACTGTACGAATATCATCTCGATTTAACTGCAGGAGACTTCGCCAAGTTTCAGAACTAGAATCAAACAATTCAAAGTATGCCTCTTTGGAGTTGGAATATGGACAACTAATAGTTTAAAGGAGATGGCGTGCAAAAACTGTACGTAAATTCTCAAAAGCGACGAAAAATTATCGTAGTGACGATAACATATCGCCGAACATCAAAATCGCCTTACTTCATAATTCTTGCAACCGGGAGAAAAAAATGTAACAGGGAATGGATGCTGTATCGTGAGTACTCTAGAATTATGTCCTCTAAAGTGAGAAATGGTACGGATCCTGTTAAATATGAGTTTCTGATTGAAAAAAGGTCATACGATGCATATGAACACTGAACACCGACTATAAGTAATACTCGATTTTCGCTTGCTGTGAAAAAGAAGTTGAAGTGAACTCGGAAATGATCAACGCGTCATGCCTCGGTGCAATTGTAACTCGATTCCTTTTTACTTTCTTCTCTTTTTCTGGGTTTAGAATTTTTTGTTTTTTTCGATTGAGTTGTTTTGACAAAGCTTTTAGTTTTTGGTGTTTTCCAGCTGAGTGCTTCGTTTTTATTTTTGGTAGCCTGCGAGAACATTCGTGTTCCGGTGGGCAAAGATAAAGAGTAATGGAATTGAAAAAACATCTGACCGATTTTTTGCTAGGGAAAAAATTCAAGTGAGGCCAACGCTACCGAGTGCATATGATGTATGAAGAACCTTTACTGATCCACAGCATCAGGAACTTCTTATGCAATACCCAAAGACAGAGAAAAAGCGTTGACCCTGGTGGGAATCGAACCCTCGACCTTCGGATTAGATCACCATTGCTCAAGGACAATTTTTGGGATTGAAAGAGCAAGCTCTTCAGTTTGGAATTGGTGGTTTCTCGCCAAAGCTAATCGTCCAATAGCAAATGCGAGAACTTTGCTATAGTAACCGACGGGCAATGGCAACCAGAACGGGCAATCTTAATATCTGATGGAGGCAGCATTGCGCTCATCGGTAAGTCGTAGAACGCTCTATTAGTCTGAGTAGTTTTGGTACGATCGTGAAGGAGTCTATAAAGCGTACATCCAGATGGTCAGCAAAGTACTATACGCAATATAGACCTGTCGCACTATCCTTTCCCTCAATATGCCGTGCCCCTTTCAGCTGTTGCAACGATGGCACCTTTGCTAAGTGAAGGAATAACACCAGGAATGGAGGAACAGATGAAAGAATAGTACGCCAACGGACTGTGAGTGAGGAGTGAGACAACAAAAGATAAAGCTGGGGCATTGCCGCGTACTGTCTACGCTGTTCAACCCACGGGCAACGAGTCTGAAGCCGGAGAACCTTCCATTCCCTGACGAAATCGATATCTTTAAATCAGCGAATTCCGTACCACGATCAGTTGTCAGTATACAATTTGTGGACGATGGGGATGTTTCTAAGATGTTCGAGGATCACAAAGAGGTACAAATTGCTGAATATGAGAAAGATTCTGAGGACGACGAAACCAAAAATGAAAAACATTTAGAGCTTGTCAAGAGAGCGTATATTACCCGATCCGGCAGAGCTGTTCGTGCATTAGTTTTTGCATTTCGACTTGTGACTGTAAGTAGTAAACGACAGTTGTCCTTATGACGCTTGCAATGCTATTATTACTTCCCAGAAACACAAAAAAACAAACTAGAGTTAAGGAACTTTAAGAGCAATCAAATGATGCAATCGTACAAGTTACTAGTCTTACACGTCGTATGGAGCTTAAAAGCCAGGTTACTAGCCCAACTAGTTCCAGATTTGCAGAATAGCTAAAGAGCTCGATGTGCGTTTCTTGGAAACTGGCATGCTT
>NC_090894.1:27311422-27313922 GCF_036669925.1 Montipora capricornis
CGCAGAAAGAAAGAACGCTCTTACACAAAAAGCAGAAAGCGCACAAGAAAATTCTACCCTTTGTGACACAATTTCATCCATCACTGCCATGTTTGAAAAATATTCTAACGGAAAAATGGCATTTAATACAAAACCAGCAGCTACTAAGAGAGATATACAAGGAACCTCCCTTGATCTCTTATAGAAAAGGGAAATCGCTTAAAGACATGCTTGTTTTAAGCAAAACTATGAAGACTTTTATCAACACAATGGGCACACAGCTTTAGTCGTGCAGGTCTGTCAACCCCATTTTAACATGCTATTATAGTGTGAATTAATTTATGTCACCTTTAATTTGTCATTTCATTCAGTGTGAGGAAAACACCTCAGTACACTAGATGTCTTTATTTCTTAATAATAATATAGCAGGGCCTGGGGTAAGGCCCCAAGAATATTTTGAATAATAATTATTTTTAATAGACACTGGCAAATATTATATAATTATTTTAAAAAAGTCACAATTCTTGGGTTTCACTCAAGTGATCAGCAGCCATGTTTCTCAACGAAAACAAAAGAAGACGTTAGCATAATATTAGCTTTCAATTCCCGGAGGATTGGATCGGGACACCAAAATGGCCGTCATTTCATTGTTTGGGGACACCAATATGGCGGCCGTGACGTCATGTGAAATCCAAGAATTGGACCTTCCTTCTGCATGAATTTTTTTTTCTTACCTTCTTCTTTGCATGATTTTTTTTTCTTGGCATTTTCCTTTGCATGAACTTTTTTTTGGTTTTTTCCCCACCCCCCCCCACCCATCACTTTTCTAATTGTCCGTCCCTAAGCTTATTTGTGATGTGCTCGCATTGAATTTGCTCTGTTAAAAGAATTTTTTCATTAATTTTGACTGAGTGCTGTTGTGTTAGCTTGTCCTTGTCATATTGAACATTACATTATATGCAATACTAAATGGTGGACAAAACTTTACTGTGACATACTACTACAGTCACAGTGTTTAGTTTACCTAAATGGCATAGGAATACCTCTTATCCTTGCTTGTTAATTAGTTAATTCGTTAAACAAAGTTGCAAATACTATTATCTTCATTTGTTTGATTGTATTGTCAATTTAGGTTTCATCAATAATATTTAAGTTGAGTTTACCCTATGAAACAACTTGTTTGACAGTCAGTTAATGACGTTTCCAAACCTCCATTACTTCGTCGTGGTCAATAGACAGTAAATGCCTATTCATAATATGTCAAGGCTCAAGATTTGTATCAGCCGATGGCGAGGTGCGAAACCCACTGCCAACTATCAAAGTTGATAGAAACTAAGTGAGAACGAGCCCTCTAATTGTTTTAGCATAACTCATTGACAGAATTATTTAACAAAAAGATAAAATGTGAAGGGGATGCCATTTGCAATAACCATGATTGCAGCTCCCGGTAATGTCTATGGATTGTTAGTTAGCCACTCTTGGGCAGTTGAGGGCAGCTTTTGGGATAAGGTGGCTAAGATACATATATTCGAGCTCGGAATTATTTTCATCCCATTCAGAGTACCTTTTGCAGTTCTATTTTCAAACACAGGGTGCAGAATTGTATATTTAAAGCATTTAAATTTAGGGAAATTCGAAATGAAGTTTATTTACACACACACACTTTTGTTTCCTAAGATATTTTATGTGGATTGGAGGTCTTGGCAGATCTCCCTGGAAACAAACCAATATTAGAGGAGTTCACAGTCTAAATGAAAACACTTTGATGGATAGGTGAAGAGTACAGAGTGCAAAGTAGGTGAGGAGTATCAGGGAACGGCTGAAGGGAGGCAGTGTGGCCCAGTTGTTAGGGCGCTTGCCTTGAGATCCAGAGATCCCGGGTTCAAGACCCGCCCTGACTACTCGTTGAATTTTTTCCTGGTAGTCCCTGGTTCAACTTCCCGGCTGCACTTGTAAATAGCCAACTGGTTTGCCTCCGGCCAGTTGGGATTCTTAACAGTTGTTGTTGTTCTGTTCCGTCGTTTCGTTGTGTTTCATTGGCCCTGAAAAGTGGATAATTGACCTCAACTTCAGCAAATACATTTTTGCTAAAACTCGAATTTTCTGATGTTGGATTGATTAGATGGGTTGCGTACAAATAGAAAACTTCGGATTAAACGATCCAGAAACTCGCTGACTTTTATTGCCCCATCAAGTTCCAACAACACTGCACACGAAGCCAGGTACAGAGTTCCACAGGAAGCCCAGAACGCAACTCTACACTGAAAGCCTCATGCAAAAGATAGATTACCACGAAACGTCTGCTTTAACTTGAAACCGGAATTGTAACATTTAGACTCTTGACTTTTAGTTGCGCTCAACTCTTTAAGTATGCTTTGATAGAATGTGCTCGCAACTTTTAGCAACTTTTGGAATTTTCAGCAACTTTTTCCTTTCGAGCAACCTTAAGCAACTTTTATCTTCAGGGGCAACTTTTACCTCTCTGTTTTCATTTTTTTTATTTATTTACTTGTTTATTTAT
>NC_090894.1:27318922-27333922 GCF_036669925.1 Montipora capricornis
AGACGGAAGCAATAATAATAATAATAATAATAATAATAATAATAATAATAATAATAATAATAATGATAATGATAATGATGATAATCATGATCATTATCATGATCACGATCAATTCTTTTATGTCGTTGCACTGGGCATCCTGTGCACAATACTGACCGGCGTACACCAAAAATGGACTGCGTTTTATTTTCGCAATTAACGTTAGAGATACCATGTGAAACTCCGAATAAATTAATAGACAATTGCTCAAGGTGCTTTATTTATTCGTTTGTAGCCTCTGCAAATGACAAGATGAAGATTTTTGGAAGACGTTCTGTAGATCTTGCTGAAATTATTCGCTCTGCGCTCGGTGTGGATGTGCGTATCAACTGCTCGGAGAACAACGACCTGTTTTGTAGAATTAAATGCTACCAGCGTTAAGTGAAGTTTCCTTATCAAATCTGGCGAAAGGCCATTTCCGCTATCGAAGACCAAACTTTTTATTGGTCAATTTTTTTTTCTTTTGACAGTCGATCACAGCATCATTACTCTCGCATTCAGGCGTGACATGTCAAGTGACGGGTTTTCAGAATGCAGGGGCCTTCCCGCCCCATTTTTCCCGCGGCCAAAACATAAAAAATCTTCCACTTCGCTCCAGGGAAAGGCTTGCTACCCAGGCTACGTCACGGCTAATTCCGAAAAAAATGATATCTTCGGTTCTACTGGGCATAAATCGCTAATTCAAACGATACAACGCTCTCTGTTCAAATACAAGCTTTTCGTCAAACCTTTATCATGCGTTGATCACATTTATTTGATTTCCTTTTGCAAGGCCAATTTTTTTTAGCACCGGCGGGTGAAATGATCGTGAATGTAACGTCACGACAAGCAAACGTTTCTTCAGATTTACCGGCGAACGAAAACGTTGGCCGTGTAGCACTTAAATTTGAACAGACGTAACTGATTAGAATGTAATGTCTAAATGAAAGCACTTTGATGGATAGGCGAAGAGTACATTGTACAAAGTAGGTGAGGAGTATCAGATAACGGCTGAGGGGATGCGATGCAAGTGTGGTTGACATTTCGAAGAAAGCATCAAAGTTCACACATGTACGCATTGCGTACCTAGTTTTTAAACTTTGCAGGAGACTTCATCTTGGCCTTCTGATCACTTTCCAGCGATTGATATATGAGCAACTGAAGACAAAAGAAAGGGTGTTTTTGTTGGGCTTTTCCGTTGCTAAGGTAACTTATCACGCCACAATTATGATCGCATCTTGTTTGGAAATAATCGGTGTTTCATATGGTACCATAACATTGCTTTTACATGATACACTGTGTAGTGCCGATATCCCTCTAAACCGAGTGTCTCTTCAAAGTGTTGAAACTGGTTTGAGCCACCTTAAAATATGATTCTCAAACAAACTTTGGCGAAAATGATAGAGGTTATAAAACTGCAAATGTTGTGCTTTTTCCAATTATAGCTCATGAGATTATTGCTCAGCTCAGTCAAATCTTAGCGTTGTTCAATGTGAATGTGTGGAATTTCTAAGGTCTCTTCAGTCTCTTCACTACTTTCCCGAAATATCTAGAAAACCTGTTCAGAAAAATGTTAACTTGCGATCAGCCTACTTTTCTTTAGAGAGAGCGGGAAAAATGCCGTGCCCAATTTTTCACTCCCTCTCTAATTTAAAAGAAAAGTACGCCTGATTGCAGGTTAGAAAAATGTCTGAAATCCGAGTGCGCCTCGAACGTTTGGTTCGAATATTCGAAAATTCTAGCCCACCTTCCTTCCGAACAGATATTTTACCGAAATTACTTGGTAATTGGTTTCACGTCCTATATATATAACGTAATTATGACTTGAATATGCGTCACGGTGTTGACTCTGAGTGTTTTCTTTGTCTTGATTCAATGGAATAGAATTCGTTGACGATGATCGCTGAAGCAACACACGAATAATTCCTTGATTCCAAGCATAATGATACCTACTTCAAAATTAATCTCTAGTGATCGCAGGCAAACATTTATGATTTCTCTACGAAATTCTTTAAACTGCTTTCATTGTAAACGATCACATTTTACAGATGTAACCTAGTGACGTCTTTGATCTCAGTTACGTTTATTAGAATTGGAAAATGTATTGAGAGTTTCTCTGACTAGTTGGTGAGTATTCTTTTTTGCAGTAAATGGTTTCACGGCTACTGAAGAAAAAGGGGCATAAACATGCCTGAAACCAAATCAGCAGTGTCACTCGGTCGGGATATGCGAATTAATCTCACAGAAACAACGAAAAAAACGTTTAGAGTCGAAGTATCCCCTGGTCTCAACCTAAGCGTCTGATTCGAACGTTCTTTGTCTTCCTAAAGCTTTACCGGGGCTGCCCCTAGGCTTTCGCTTTCGTTTGTACCATTTTGCATGAAAAACAAAAGAATGAAAAACAAGTCTTTCCGCTTCTAGGGGACTTATGACCTGAGGCAAAACATTGAGCCTTGAAACGTTCTCAAGATTTCTTCCCAACAGGCTTTTCTCGCGCTTTGGATATTTGACCTCAACTTCAGTAAATACGTTTTTGCTAAAACTCTAGCTAATTTTCTGATGTTGGATTGATTAGATGTGTTACGTACAAATAGACAACTTGGGATAAACGATCCAGAAACTCGCTGACTTTTATTGCCCCATCAAGTTCAAACAACACCGTACACGAAGCCAGGTACAGAGTTCCACAGGAAGCCCAGAACGCAACTCTACACTGAAAGCCTCATGCAAAAGATAGATTACTACAAAACGTCTGCTTTAACTTGAAACCGGAATTGTAACATTAAGACTCTAGACTTTTAGTTGCGCTCAACTTCAATCTTTAAGTAGGCTTTGACAGATTGGGCTCGCAACTTTTAGCAACTTTTGGAGTTTTGAGCAACTTTTTCCTTTCGAGCAACCTTAAGCAACTTTTAGCGTCTAGAGGAACTTTTACCTGTTTTCAAGTTATTTATTTATTTACTTATTTATTTATTCAGTTATTTATTTACTTTCTTTATTTCAAAGGGTTAGTGAACGGCACAAAGAAAGACTGCTTGTAGTTGTATACTTATCGTTTATTTCCGACTGGCATAGGGCAGCATATATCGCAAGTAGGTGTGCTACGTTTAGCCTTCACCTTACTATGAATAATAACTTAAGTATGCTGAGATACGCTGACTACGGGGCGTTACAAGAAACGCCTAAATACATATATATTTTGGGCGTTATGATCATACGATTAGCGCTCATCGATTTGTAGTTGCCATTTGGTTTATATTACGTGCATCGCAGAGCATACATTAGTCCGGTTCCGGGACTCCCTCTTACCCCGCCCTGAAAATGTTCCTGGAACCTAGACGAGAAAAAGGAGAGTCCTTTATTGCTTGCAGGTGCATTCTCGGAATGAGCCAATCGTATTACATTAGATACCAGGGTGGATATGCAGACAAAGGAATCGCAAAATTTGGAAACATGGAAACCCCGACAGAAAATCGTATATGAAAATTACTGTTTGATTTTCGGTGTCAGGAAAATTACATCAAAATCGATTATCATGTAACTAGATCGAGAGAAGTAATGAACAATAATTATTAAACAAGATTTCCAGCATGCAGGAGATTTATTAGTCATTGTTGAGCCAGTCAGATCCACGACCTACAGGACATTTCTAAGTTTCCTAGTTCCACTGTAACACACAGTGAGCCTCATCAAAAGCCATGCATTCGATATGTTTTGCAATTTTAGAAGCTGCTACGGTGACGACAACTCCACAACATAATAATTTCATTCGTTAAAAGAGGAAAAAAAATCGTGCAGAACGCATTCTAGCACAATATGGTTTTTGGTCTTTTTGAGGTACTCTGCGTAACCTTGACGACGCCAAATCACCAAACTTGAGGTTTTGACCACCACTTTTACATTCTTTTGTATTTATGTTAATTTGATACCTACTGGCCTCATTTTGAAAAAAAAATCTTTTGAAATGTGCTGGTCGTAGCGAGGTTAGGAAGGCTTATTAGCATTAAGCCCCTTATTCGGTCGCCATCATGAAATTCTGACAAAAAATTAAAATGACGAATGCTTCACCTGACACAGTGATTCTCATCTGGGATTTAGTTTTGTTTACTCAATTACGTGTGATAATATGGCCAGACATAAAGCGGACAATGGCGAAAGGAACATTAAGGCCATGGGATACATTTTTGTGCACTAAACGTCAAAATGCCCGAGTTAATAATACTGGTACTATTGAAAGAAATCAATCTCTTCATTTCATTTATGGAGGTTAACAATCATTACCATTTAATTTACAAGAGTGAAATGATAGTGTGCTGAACTGTAATAAAAATATATACAAAGTATATAACAGTATTGACGGTTTCCATACGACGACGTCACGGCGGCCATGTTGGTATACAGAACAATGCATAAAATATCGTTAGGACGTTTGACGCTATTATTATTATTCAAAACCTGTGGGACCATTTCTATTGTTTTGTACATCAGCATGGTCATCTCATCATTCGGATGCAAACCAAGAATTGCGTTAACATGATCAATATTTCAGTTACAAAATACTCCGTCAGTCTGTCGATCAATATTCACTGATTCCAGTATATATGAATTTACAATTTGTGTTGTCAACACAACTGAAGGAGCCAAAATGAAAAAGACAGGTTAAGTTGACAAGTCGATACAAAAGTACATCACTACACAATTAGGGGTACATTACAAATAAACATTCGATATTAAAGATCAATTAAAGTGAATAAGAATGGCCTGGGGCCCGTTTCTCGAAGGTCCCGAAAACCTTTTCGGGCGTAAAAAGCCATTTGTGAACCTGCCAACCACTTGTTCAGGAAAGCCGATCTTTTAACATGTGTTCAAGGTAACAAAAAGCAAACTGACCGCTAAGTTTGACGACTCAAATCCTCTCCGTTCTTGAGATTCAGAGGAAATTGTGACACCCGAAAACAGCGAGTAAAGTTTCGGGAATTTTGAGAAGCAGGCCCCTGGAGTAAATAATTAATGATGTGGGTTCATTCATACAGCTGATATAGCGCATTTTCAATGTCAATATACTCAAGTGCGCCTTACAAGGATAATTGGCGGAAGCAACAAAATAACATGATATTAAAAAATACTCTAATTAACAGAGATATAAGATTCGACTATTTACAAAACGTGGTGGATGCAAATCCGGAACCACCGAAGACAATTTGTCAGGACGGGAACTCAACCCGACCAGGGACAACAAGGACAAACTAGCGCCAGAACGGGTCAGGACTGTCTTGAGCCCGGGATCTGCGGACATAAGGCCAGCGCACTGGCCACTCGGACACGCTGCCTTTTCCTCTTATAATCCTTCTGTTCCAGTCAGGTACGAGAAAATTGAATTTCTCCCGTCCAAAGTGCAATCATGAACAAAGTTATTTGGAGTTTTTAACCACTTTTTCATGAGACAAATCGCATTAACACGGCTCTCCCTCCACCCAAAGCAACGTTGAGGCACGTATAATTAATTTACTCTTGAGTCCTGAACAACATTCTGTTGGGAGGGTGCTGTGAAGGAGGAAGAGGGGGGGGGGGGGGGGGCATTGTCAGTCTTCTTTTCAACGGTATAGTCCAAGAGTGAGTTCGTGTTAAGCGCCAGTTCAATATTTTTACAAAAGCCTCGAAACTGAGGCGAAGAGAACTTTAACTACATCAACGCTAACGAAAACGTTAGTGACTGAAGAAACCCTTGCGAAATCATTTCTGTTTCACTTCAGACTATTTTAACCTATTCTCTTTGTACTGCACTGAAATTAAAGCGTTTTGAAAACGATGGAAACCGTTGGAAACCGGCTAAACTGTAGTTAACGAAACGGTGTCACAACGACGACGACGACGACGAGAATTCTTAAAATATTCGTGGTGACAGAGTATGTTTCTATTATCGACAAACAGTTTTTCCCAATGAAAAATATAAATTCTGTAACAGAATATGACCACGGCAAATCGACGAATTGCACCAAGAACGGAGTAGAATTGCGAGTCAATTTCAGTCTCTTTATCTATTCCATACACATTGAGGGCAAACTGTATCGAGCCAATAACAAACTGAATAAAATAATTTACAAGCAAGAGAAACACGTTAACTTTGATGAATGTGAATACTCTAAAGGTGCCATTTTGTCGCGAATGATTCACCTGAGTGAAGCTTAAGACGGCAAGGAGGATGACTTGGACGGGTCGCTCAACCATAAAAGCCACAATCAATGCTATTTCCATTCCAGTGTGATTCTTGATCGCAAGTATTACCAAATATCCCGACATGGTCACTGCAGTTAATGCCACAAGACTCCAAAAAGACGGCAAGCGAACAAGTTTCCTCAGTATCACAGCATAACCAAGAAACGAGGGAACTTTGGACAAAGCTACTATCACTAAGCCAGTGTTAAAAAGCGACGTTAGTAGCCAAACCAGTTGTAGGTATGCAGAGTAACGAAAGAGCTCGATGTGCGTTTCTTGGAAACTAGCATGCTTTGCGCTGATGCTCGCCTCAAATGCCCGGATGGTGTAGAGAATGAGGCCAATAATTTGCCAAGCAAAAAACGTAACGTAAGCAATGCATGCGCAGCCAAGTGTTTTTAACGAGGTCCATGTGCGTATCGCAAAACGATTCAGCACAGATGCCCATGTGCGTATCCCTGCAAAACGATTCAGCACAGATGACAAACGATCTTGAACATACTTTCTGAATCCTTCCTTCTTTTCAAAGGTGGTGTACGGTTGCCGGGTGGCCTCTGAAATCTGAAAAGCCATCTAAGAGGGAAAAGAATAAAAGAGAATAAAATCCTCTGAAAAGGCTACAGAATTAAATTTAAAGAGCCCAACTAGTCAAACAACTTAATTAGTTGCACTGAATATGAAATTGGCAATGCCACACAGGCTATTCTTGGCACTTAGCGTAAGAATCGTTGACTTTGAATAATCAAGATTGGATCTATATCAAACCCAACACGTGTACGTGGGCACTATATTGGACCATTGAAAAGACTGAAGTGGTGCTTTGTTAAGGTTGTCGTGAAAGATTTAAATGACGCAAAGACTGAAGCAATAATAATAATAATAATAATAATAATAATAATAATAATAATAATAATAATAATAATAATAATAATAATAATAAAATCATGTAAAATACCATATTGGCAAAACGGTGGAATCCCATTATGTAGGCTATGTGGCGAGAAAGGTGAGAGCGTAAACCATATTGTCTGTGAGTGTAAAAAGCTGGCCCAAAGGGAATACAAACAGAGACATGACAACGTTGCAAAAGTAGTTCATTGGAAGTTGTGTGAGAAATATCATCTGGAAAAGAAGGATAAGTGGTACGAACACGCACCGGACAGTGTAAGTGGAAACGATGAGGTTAAACTACTGTGGGACGTGAACATACAGTATGATCATGTCATTGAAGCCAGAAGACCGGACATTGTGGTTGTAAATAAACAGGAGAGAAAGTGCACTATTATTGATATTGCCGTACCAGCGGATAAAAGAATTGGTGAAAAGGAGAATGAAAAAGTTTAAAAGTATCAGGACCTTAAAAGAGAAATTGCAAGAATTTTGAACATGAGAACTGTGCAGGTGGTACCAATTGTTGTAGGATCATTGGGAAGTGTAACAAAAAACTTGGACAAGTGGCTGGGAAAGTTGAATGTCAAAATTAGTATTTCATTACTACAGAAAACTACGTTACTGGGAACGGCGAGGATTTTGAGAAGGGTGTTGGAGCTCTAGAGTACTGAAGAAGAAAACTCTAAGGGACCTTTAGTCATGGGCTATGACCCGCTCCCTTGGGAAGCAAACCGGAAAAAAGATCATCCAGTTCACAAAGATGATAATAATAATAATAATAATAATAATTAGAATGATAATGATGATGATGATAATGATAATAGTAGGTGGGTTCGACAAAAGAGAATGAAGATCTAATTTCGAGTTAATTCTTCTATGTCTTTGCGCTGGGTGTCCTGTGCACAATACTACCGGCGTAAATGAAGATTTTTGGAAGACTTTCTGTAGAGCTTGCTGAAATTATTTGATCTGCGCTCGGTGTGGATGTGCATATCAACCGCTCGGAGAATAACGACCTGTTTTGTATAATTAAATGCTACCAGCGTTAAGGTGATTCCTTAGTAATAGAAGTTGTCATATGATTTTCTTTAAACGTTTCTCAATTGTTCCCTACATTATGGTGACGCGAAATGTGCGATTAAAAAAAAATAGGTCACCAAGCTCGTTTGCGAGATATGACTTGATCAAGTTACTCATTTAATCGTTGCGACTTCATCTATCATGACATCTGTCCACACTACGTTTTGCAGGAACAGGAAGCACACCTTTGACGTAATTCTTGAAATAACAAAACAGGTGTATTGTATTGTTCAAAAGGAATAATTTAATGTTTGTTTTATGGCACAGGCACACCTCTTGAAAAGGCACTGACTACTTAACAATTATTCGCCGAAGGCGAAGTGATTATCGGTGAATATATATTCACCGATAATCACTTAGCCTGAGGAGAATAATTGTTTTAGTGTAAATTAAAAGGTGATTATTTCAAAAAAGAGAAGAAAAAAAGCATTTCAACGCGAAAATCATCTTCATTTACAGTGGCAAAACGACTACTGGCAGCCATTTTGTCCGTCAAGGTGATTATCGGCTGATAATCCGAGATAGCGAGCCAATGAGAGCGCGCGATTTTGTATAATAATAGTCCTCAGGTGCGTGATCGCGAGGAGAAAATTTTGAGTCCACGAGTGATGGATATGAACTCTTTTTTCCCTGTAACTTTTTTTTCTGACGTAATTTTTATTTTTTTTTTTTTACAGCATATAGAGGAGGTGTAAGAGAATAAAATTATGCCAAAAAAAAAAAATAAAAAAAATAGGTCACCAACCTCGTTTAGGAGAAAACAGAAAGGAAACTAAGCTCGACCCGTCGATCAACACGTCTCCCCGATAGCGCGGTTTCACTTTCACTCTCGGACTGAAATGCAACTTGAGCATCATCGAGGCCATCACTCGAGCTTTTGTTTTGCAAGAGTCTAAAAGATTTTCCCGTTTTGCTCTTTACTGCTGTGCTCTGAAAACAGCCATTCTTCTTTCTTGCGAGCTTTCCCGCACGAAAGGTCGCTATTTTGAAATGTTTTTGGCCACGTTCGATATATCAATATTCACACATGGCCACTAGTTATGGTTAAATTTAAACATTGTTTTGTTTAGAAATATCCCTTGAGACTTGTGAGACAAAGAAAACAGAACTGAGCCGTGAAATTTGACCATAAAGCCTCTTAGCCATGCCTGAATACGAACGTTGCCTACACTGTGTTATGCGCAGAACAGGATGCGCAGTGCAATACTAGGGAATCACCTTAAGTGAGGTTTCCTTATCAAATCTAGCGAAAAGTTTGGAAGACCAAACATTTTATTGGTCAATTTTTTGACAGCCGATCACAGCATCATTACCCTCGCATTCATGCATGACGGGTTTTCAGAATTTTTGCCTCGTTCGAACTGCAGTGCTAGCAATCCTAACGGATCTGATAGTAACATTAAGAGTAGTCCTTTCCCCACCTTCCCCCCCCCCCCCCGCCCCGCCCGAAATTTTTAGGGGACGTTTGTGCTTTAAAATATGATTGTCAAGCAAACTTTGGTGAAAATGATAGAAGTTATAAATCTTCAAATTTTATGTTATTTCCAATATCACATAAGATTCTTTCTCAGGTCACTAAAATCTTAGCTTTCTTCAATGTGGTTTTGACATTTCTTAGCACCTTTCAGACTCTCCAGAAATTTCTAGGTTGAAATTTGTGCAGAAAAATTTTCAAAATCTTAGTGCTTCTCGAAAGCTTAAGTTCGGCCGAAATCACTTGGTAGTAGGTTGTAATTTCGACTTGACTATGCGTGTTGACCACGCGTGTTTTCTTCGTCTTGCTTCAATGGAATAGAATCGCTGAAGCAAAACATGAATAATTCCTTAAGCGAGTTAATCTTACGACTTCAAAGATTAATCTTTAAACTGCTTTCATGGCAAATGATCACAGTGCACAGTTGTTAGTGAGTGACGTCCTTCGATCTCTGTTACCGGTTGATTACAATTACGGAGACTGGTTCAGAGGGTTTCTGACTTGTTGGCAAGTGCCGCTTTTCGCAATGAAAGGTTTCACGGCCACTGAAGAAAAAGCAGCATAAACATACCTGTAACCAAATAAGGAATGTCACTCGGTCAGGGAAAATGTGAATTAATCTCCAAACAACAACAAAAAAAAGCGTTTCCAGTCGAAGTATCCTCCGGTCTGAGAAAAAGCAACTGATCAATACGGACCTTGTTCCAACTGATTGAATTTTCTTTGTCTTCGTAAAGATTAAACGGGGTTGTCCCTATACGACGCTTTCGGTTTCCTTTTGTACAACTTGGCATGAAAAACCGGAAAAGCCGAAATTATGAAAACCTTCCTCTTTAAAAGAATTTAATACTTAAAAAGAGCTAAAATAAGATACCTAGAGGCTGTACCCAGGATGAGAGTCAGTTTAAGAACGCCCCAGAAGTTTGTAGTCAAACTTAGTATACCACTCAACTTGAAGAACATGTTTAAGATCATTTTCAATGTCGAATCGCTAAAAAAATAAAAACGCTCAGCCTCAGCACCAAAATTAGACGTTCTCTTAAAATCAGTCACAGTGTATAATTATATATTGCACAGTTCTTCCTTGTAAATATGTCTCAGCTGATGACCTGTTAAGGTCAACTAGGCGTGCAAACTGCTCGGCAGCATATCTAATCTCGTGAGATTTGTAATAATCTATAAAACGATGGCAATCGGCTTAGAAGTGTTCTTTCTAAATCATCTTGGGCGTGAAATATACCAATTAACACTAAAAATTAAAGTCTAATGTTACGAACGCAAAATTGTAAAATTACACTTTGTTACTGTGTAAACTATTACACCAAAAAAATCTTCTAAATTACTCTATATGTAGGGTATTTTTACTCTTTTTAAAGGATAAAAGTTTATGTGTATTATAAAGGAAAAAATTATGCAGTTGGAAGTGTACTTTTACACCAATTTTAATAGTAAAAGGGCGACTAATCTAAACCATGTTAGAGTGGTTTTTTTAACTCATTCAGTTGTGGGCTTATAAATAGCTATTCATAAATATGATATACTGGGCAGAAGAAACTGTCCTCAGGGCTTATATATTTGTGCGGAGTTCTCATTGCAGTTTGGCTCAATTTGTTACACTCTCTAGTTTAAGTATGAATATATTAACGTTTCGAAGACATTCGAAGATGTATCTCTCGTGTCATTCTCTGAGTCGCTTGCTCCCTCTGAACTGGGCGAATGTACCGGATCATCCGAATCATCATGAGAAAGAATTTCGTTCTCTTTTCCTTCATCCGTTTCCTAAATAAGTTCAGGATGGTTGCGGGAAAAATGAGATTTAAAACTTGAAAAGAGTTTGTATGTCTTGCTGTACCCAGGCCTACCACAAATGACAAGAAAGTTTGGGTCGTGCGAATGCCGACTACGAATGTGAGCCAGTACCGGTAGTTTTTTTAAGCTCCTAAAAATCTGGTTCGTAACAAGCATAGATGTCAGCTGCATGGTGAAATTCAAAAGGTTTGTTTCCGGTTACAAATGTCACTTCGAGCCATGTGATTGGCTGCGGTATTTACGTCTTTTAACAAAAATGTCCGGTCAAAAAGGCGACATAATTCTCCGCCAATTAAGATGCATTATGGAATAGCGATACCGAAACTTGATGACCCTCTTTGTACTCCTTTTCATTCGGCCATGTAGTCTTCGAAGAAGGATTTTGAATATTTGGAGGTCCTCTTTCTGGAGTTCTTTTGAATTCAATGGCTGCTCATGGATGCTCAGATGTTGAACTATGGACAGTAGAGGAAGTAGGCGAATGGCTTACCAGTTTAGGCGCCCCGTACAACAAATATGCTGAATCCTTTCGTGGTGAGTAAACTGTGTTCGTTACTTCTATTGTTAAGTTTTGAGGGTCATGATGTTCTCATCATTCTTTGGTGCGTATTGTAGTCGATCCAAGTGTTTTTGGATCGACTACAATGCGCACCAAAGGACGATGTATTAAAACACAGGCAGACCACTCTATGTGTTCGTGGTAATATATGTTCGTATGAAACGAAGAGAATATATGAGGGTTATGAATAAGGCTCTGAAAATTGCACATCTAACTCACATCTCGGTCTGAATATCCCAATAATCTATCAATCAGCGCTTGGCTTCCCGCGGCAGCCCGCCGTGGTTCAAATCCCTGATTGATAGATTTGAAACGGTCTGCATTCCTTGAATTCCTTTGGTCGCTGAGTTTGGCACCGATCATATTGAGAAAGCTGTATTTGTGACTTCAGCATCGATTTTCTCGGAAACTGTTGCAGGGATGAAGCTCAAATTTGGCGAAGAGATAGAGAAAAAACTCATCTATCAAGATCCGTCGTCATTCAGGTGAGATTTTCAGTATTTCTGCGTTAGTTCTAGTTTGAAGTGGAGGAGGTCGAGGCTGACGGCCGTTAAGTTGCAAGCCTTGTATCCCTCTCTTGTCTTAACCGTCACCGGCCAAAAGTAATTTTGCTATAAGACGCTTTAGACGGTCCAAGAAGGCGAAAAAACACCATACATGAGTCGATTAAGGTTTCATTTAATTTTATTGGGATATTCAGACCGAAATGTGAGTTAGATGTGCAATTTTCAGAGCTTTATTCATAACCCTGATATATACAAACATATATTAAACCAGCAGGAACACATAGAGTGGTCTGCCTGTGATTAAAATACATAAAAAAGTACAAGCTGTTTTCTGTTACGTTGAAAACGAAAGAATTGTTGCAGTGTTTTGACGTTCTTTCGATTTGAGACACAAATGGAAGGCACTGTTAGCTCGTTATGTCACCCAAATCAAGACCTTGGGTCCTGGCGACGGTCAGTTAGAATACTTCTTCCGGAAAATGATATGCCGGCGCGCAGAATAGGTGAAGTCTACCTAACTTCATAAACATAATGTTGTGGTATTTGTTCATTGGCGAGGCGACCGCAACTTCCCGCCTTAAAATTTAATATAAATATATGTTTCTTTCATGCATGGAAATTGATGAGGAATTCTTTGCTTGGCCTCTTGGAAAGTTATACCGGTAGTGATTTGGGAGAGTAACTTATTGCGTAATTCGTAATGTTGGACCAAAATTGAAGATTATAAGGAAAATTGATTTTCTCGCGCGACAACAGCGCCAGGTAAGTATAAAAGACTGGCACTACCCATGACTCACCAGGGGCGTGATATTACGAAAATGGCGGCTGTTTTTTTACTGAGATGTGTTTAGAGGAAGACATACGTGTCACGAAGTGAAAACATTCGTGTAAGGCTAAATAGAAGAGACCTTCATGAGTAACCCATTCCTGAACCAGACTGTGAAGAGCTGGCCAACCTATAGCCCAGATAACTTTATCTCTGTTTATTATTCCATTGGTTTAATTGGTGTACTTTGTGTACTTTTGCAATAATAATATTATTGTTCAATTCTTAGTTCGTTTGTTCCAGTTCGGTTTCGTTTTCTAATCGGTTTTTTTCCCAGTCGGTCACCACACAGGCTAAATATAAAGTGTTGTTCAGTGAAATTGAACGGATTTTATTCAAATTGGCTCTTTGATTCAGGAAAGCAATGAATTTGAGAATAAAGAAATTAATAGAGCTGTGCAAGGTTAGATTACAATTCAGCACAAACATCTCTTGAAGATTTTAGTGTAAGGTCTCCATTTGTTCTTACTGATGAGGATACACCTATTTATTCCTCAGCAACATAGTGCGGCCAGCCAGTCAACTACAGACAATCACTAGCAACACTTCAGTCTGAAGCGAAAGACAATTGACAGGTAAGAACTGTTCACTCCACGTTGTTTTCCTGTTCTTATTGGGCTAGTACTGCCATGGCAACAGTTTTTCCTTTGTTTGAATTGTTTAAGTGGAGTTTACCCGTTTTTTCTATAAGTTTAAATCAAATCTGAACTTCCTACAGTTGTATGTCATTAATTCAATGAAGATGGCCAGGATTTGGGTTGTTTTAGGGTTAATGATGAAATGAAAGTAGTAGAATACAGTGGAGAACAAGAAAGAATTATGGAAAGCTATAACTTCCTTATGTAATCTTTATTCTTTTGGTCTTCAAGTTTTTTCTTGTGGTGTGTTTTTGTCATTATGTGGTAAGATTTGTTATTATGTGACGAGGTTTGATGATTATGTGTTGTGTTCCATCGTGGTGATAAAGTTTGATTGTTATGTATTTGTTTCTATCATGTGTTGAGGTCTTCTTTTGACCTACAGTCTACTTACATTTCGTGTGGTGTGCTTCTTTTATGACATTGAAAGTTAAATAGATCTCACCATGCTGTTCATTTAATTGTTATATTGTACTGTGTAGTATAATTTCCATCTGAACTGGCGGGTAGCACACCTCATACAGTTCGATGTAACATTAAAAGTAGATCTAACCATGCAGTTAATTTAGTTGTTATAGTGTACAATGTAGTATAATTTCCATCTGAACTGGCGGGTGGTGCACCTCATACAGTTTGATGTAACTTGTAAAGTAGATCTAACCATTCAGTTAATTTAGTTGTTATAGTGTACTATGTAGTATAGTGTTTACAACATCTGTTCTTTTTCACTTCATTTTATATATGCAGGTTGTACCTACTGAACAAGAGCTACCTGGATTGAAGCTAGCCTCCTTGCAGCCGTTTTTTGTGTCGGTCCCATTCTCCCTCCCCACAAACGTCTGCTGAACCGAGCTGGGCATGCCATCCCCATTGTGTAAGAATATCCAACCAGGGTCGAGCTATTGTTGCAAGATAGCCAATTGTAAAGCAGCTTATAAAATGTTAGAAATTTACGCGCGAAAACTCTTAAAGGTATTCGATGT